>NC_057863.1:134528693-134726193 GCF_019393635.1 Dromiciops gliroides | reverse complement strand
AGGACTTCACTACAGGTCCCTTAAGGCCTTGTTGGTGGCTTATGCTGGGAGTGGTGTCACTGGGGTAGAGCCTTGCTGGGCTGCCCATACTGCTCACTTGCCTAATGGGCTGCTGGTTTGCAGGAGAGCAGGACCTTACTAATGGATTGCCTCAGGCTTGGGGCCTTGCTTCAAGCCCCCTGCTGTGAGGTTGGCTGTTGCTGCTGCTGCTCTTGGACCTCACTCCCCTCCCACCTAAATGTGCCAGACCTTTCCTGCCAGGCTGGTAAGCTGCTTCCCTGTTCCTAGATCAAGTCTGAGGCAGTTTTTCGTTGTTGGAGGTTAGAGAGTTAATTGTGATTTAAGGTTTCTCTGACCCTATCTTTGGCTAGGGTTAGAAGCCCCAGTACTGGCTGCCACTGCTTCCACACAGTTACAGTGCTCCACCCACCTCATTCTGATGCCTATGTGGGCCTGGCCAAATTATAATGTTTGGAAGCCTGGTGAGGGTAGTCAGGTGACCCTGGCATTTACAGAGGGTAATTTGGGAGAGCTTCAGAGGTTTCTTTCCTCACCCCACCATCTTGGCCCTGGAAGTCTCTGGCCAATTTTCCTTTATAATTTCTAGGTTATTTTTAAATAATAGTTTTAAGGTAGTCCAATTATTCGTATATTGTCTTACCCTGATCTGTTTTTTTGGATCAGTTATTTTTTTTTTTTTCTGATGAGCTATTTCACATTGTCCTCTATTATTTCACTCTTTTTACTCTGCTTTATTATTGCTGTCACATGGAGTCATTAGCTTCCATTGGACCAAGTTTAATTTTTTAATCAATTATTTTCTTCAATGAAGTTTTATAAGTTCTATCATTTGGCCAGGGCGAGTAGGTGACACAGTGCATGGAGCACTGACCCTGTAGTTAGGAGGATATGAGTTCAAATGTGATCTCTGACACTTGAAACTTACTAGCTGTGTGACTCTGGGCAAGTCACTTAACACTGATTGCCTCAAACATTCAGGGCCATCTCTAGTCATCCTGATGTACAGTTTACCACTGGATCGAGATAGCTCTGGAGGAGAGAGTGAGGCTGGTGACTTCAAACAGCCTTCCCTCACTTAAATCCAATTTATTGCAAGTCCTGGAGACAACTACTGATGTCATGGTCTTCTTAAAGAATGAAGGACAAAAAGCAACCACCACCATTTGGGAAATTCTGGTTTTTAAATCTTTATTTTCTTCAATATTTGTGTGCCTTTTTTTACCAAGCTGTTGTCTTTTCATAATTTTCTTTAATTTCTCTCATTCTTAATGGCTCTTATTTTTTTTAATGCTCTTTTTAAAAACTTCTTCCACTCTTCTAGGAATTCTTCTGGGCTTGTGCCCAATCTGCATTTTTTCCTTTGAGGCTTTGTCACCATTTTTAGCTTGTTTTCTGAGTTTGGCTGGTTTTTAATCCATTCTATTCCATTTTAATCCATTTCCTGTCATCTAGTGGCTTTTTATGGTCAGGTTCTTTTTCTGTTCTTTGCTCATTTTCCTCAGCCTAGTTCTTAACTTTAGTCTTTATCTTAGAATTCAGTTCTTATCCCCTCTTGTTGGGGAATGGGATGAGGTCACTGTGCTAAGCTTCAGGTTTCTTTTGCTATTCCATTTTCACTCTGCTGGTTTTGGTGTCCTGTAGGTTTTTCAGTGTTTCCAAGTTGGTGTGATCTGAGGAGAGGTGTGGTCACTGCTCTCTTGATCTGTGCTCTGGTCCTAATCCAGATAGGGCCACTTACTCTCAAGACCAGAACTCCTCTCCTTCTTAGAACTGTTACTTGTAAGAATGTAGGACCCTTGCTTCTTTCTGACTATAAGCACTCCTTCTTCCCCTGCCTCCACCCTCATACTCTGAATATGTGTTTCAAAACTAAACAGTCGGGCAGCTAGGTGGCGCAGTGGATAGAGTACCGGCCCTGGAGTCAGGAGTACCTGAGTTCAAATCTGGCCTCAGACACTTAACACTTATTAGCTGTGTGACCCTGGGCAAGTCACTTAACCCCAATTGCCTCACTAAAAAAAACAAAAACAAAAACCCCAAACCAGTGCTAGCACAAGGGTTCTCTGATCTCTTTCTGGCTAGGTGTTAAATCCCCTTACCATCTAGGGGCAATGAATGCTTCTGGTACACCTGCTGTTGGTGTTCTACCATTGCTTCCTCAATGGCACACAGCTAGTATCACCTTCATGGTGTGCTCCTGCATAGCCTCTACCCCAGTGTTACTGACCTTTTCTTCTTTCCTCCTAAGTTGGAAAAATGTCTTACTCCTACCTTTTGTTGGTGGTTATACCACTTTTAAAATTCTGTTTTATGTGTTATTTTAAAGTTGTTTAAAAAGAAATGTTGGGAGGACTTGACTAGAATGCTCTTCTTATTCTATACTCTTGGCTCTCATCAGTCTCTTATTTTTCCCAAGTTACAGAAACCACATCTAAAGCTCATTTCTGGGTATGGTATTATCTCCCTCTGCCTTACTATTGGGGTAACTTTGGACTTTATGATTCCTCTTAGCATTTCCAGAGTTCCGTTTGCACTTATAATAGTATTTGCCCAAGCCACAAATGTTCTAGCCTCCTACTTGAATTTTGCCAATTGGTCAGACCACTCTTGTTAAGCATTATGGTGGCAGAGACCCATAACTAAAATCTGAAACTATTTGGGTGGGCCTCTATACAGAAGGTGGGATCTAATTGCCATTGGAACTGTCTGGGGCATAGGTTATATACATATCATACTCACAGTGGTGACCAGTATTTGACCTACAGTCTTTAAGAACACCACAAGCACATATGCTTCCTTTCCCCATTGCAGTCATTTAGTATATTCCAGCCAAGCACAAGGAGTTCATGCAACCTTTCAGCCAATCAGCTCTCTGTGTACATGCTTCTTTACTTCTGATTCATACTAACACAAAGAAGGCTTTCTGCCAAGTGTGCTTATATAACCTATGCGCATAAATATCAGAGGAATTGGGGTTGGGGGGGCAGACTTTATGAGTATCCACCATGCTGTCAGTCCATCATCTAGGACATACTAAGTCCCTGCTTGTAAGTTTGGAATAAGTTTTCAGCTACCTTGGTGCTCCCTGTGCCTTTTTTTGGTATCAAGTTTCCATCTTGGTATTGAGGCTGGTATGCACCTGATTTTCATATCCATACCAAACAATTGGTGTAGTTGGCAGGAGACTGAAGAGACAATGATTCCCAGGAAGGAGAACATGGGGGAGGGAGGAGCAGGGCGGGGGAACATCCACGGATGGCCATAGTCATCCATGTTGGATGGCCTGACTGCCCTGTGTGTGAGTATGAGGATGCCCCTAAAACACTGGTCAGTTTGGACTGGCTGTTAGCCAAATTGGGGAATTCCAAGATTGGGAGGGAAGGGAAGCCATATGCTTGCTTTGTTGGGGTGGCCCCTCCTTACCTCCTTGAAACTCTGCAGGAGAGGGTGCTCAAGTTGGAAACTAGGAAAAAGAAATTAGAGGATGAAGCAGACATAGAAAAGGACATGTGGAAAGCCACCATAGCCATGGCCTCCAATCTGGTTAAGCAGATAGAAGCCAGAGAGTCACAGCTGGAAAGCCTAGCATGTCATTTTGCTAAGCTAAAGGGGATGCAAACTCCCTGCAAAAAGATGAGAGCAGTGATCATATCTATATCTAGTTCTTGGGACACTAAGGTGTGGAATTCTGATGAGCCCTTGTCCAGTGAAGATACTGAGGTTGTCTCAGAGGAGGAAGGGGAAGAATCACTGGTGTTACAGGCACAGACACTATATCAGAGAAAAGGGAAAGTACATGGCCAATTTCCCAATCCCAATGGGTGTACCCCCATCCAAGAGACAGTTACCACCAGGGAATATCCATCACCTCTGAGTTAACTGAATTGGCAAAACCTTTCAAACAAGGAAATAGGGAAAGGCTTGCCCTCTGACTAGTCTGCCTTTAGGATAGTGGGGCAGATGGAATCTCATTAAATCAGCTTGAAATGGAAAAACTGAGTAATATAACTACACATCCCTCAATCAGACAGACCTTGCATGCCTCTAGGTAAATTCAAGGCTCATAGTCTTTGACTGATATTGCCCATCCGGCACAATTGGCCCATTGAAGGGGACATGTGTGTGTTGGTGGGACCATGGTGTACTACGGAAAAGTCAGCTGTGGCCCCGAGGGAATTGGGTATGCTCCATGCTGTATACACTCTCCAATTTAAGGGCCTTGACCAAATACAGTTTACAGCTAGAATAAAAGCCAGAATGTAACAGATTGCCCCTAGAGATTGGCATGGGCCTTTGATACTGGTCCTCAGCCTGTTGGTGGACAAACTGTCCACCATGTGGGAGAAACTTTATTTGAACTAAGCAATGCTGAACCAACTAAGGATTGCATCTGGCTAGTCCCAGGGATGCCCACAGGGCAAGCAGAGAGACAAGACTAACACGGTCAGACCCACCAGCAGATCTGGTTTGATTTGTTAGTGTCAGGAGTCCTAGTGGAGCACATACATGGGTAACCGAACTCTGTCCTAGAAAAATGGAGATAGCTACTTAAGCACAAGAGATATGCTCAGCTCCCTGAGAAAAAGGCTATAGCACTGACTGTTGAGTTGGTGCAGGAAGATAGCTGGAAACTTCCTATCCCACTAGATTAGGGGTATGTCCAGGATCCTTGTGAGATCTGAGGCCTCACATTTTTTTGATGATCTATTGAGGCCCAAAGAACATCCAGAGAGTACTAGCTTTGGTAGATACTGGTACTGAATGCACTCTAATACATGGTAATCCTGAAAAGCACATGGGCATATGTGGTCAGATTGAGGAATATAGGGGAAAAGTTTTGCCAGTAAAGCACATTGAATTGTGAATGAGAATTGAGGATACACCCCACCCCCAGCCCCAGGACTATAGGGTCTACATTTCACCTGAGCAGGAGTACTTATTGAACATAGAAATCCAGAAGAATGACCTTAACCACTTACACCAGAGAGTTTCACCTCTGAGTAAGATCTGTGAAACCTATAATGGTTGAACATGCTAAATGGTCTCCTAAAACTTTGCCCAAATGACTCCATATAGTAAATGTAAAACATTATAAGCTCCCAGGGAAGAAGGAGGGAGTCAGCAAGACTATACTTGCTCTCCAGGGCACAGGTATGCTGAGCCAGCATAATCCCCTTTTAATAGCTCTCTGTGGCCAGTGCACCAGCCTGATGCCTCCTTGAAGATGACTAGGTTACAGAATTGAACAAGGTCACCCCCCCATCTGTGCTGTAGTACCCCACATTGTCCAAATGTTGGAGAAGGTCACCACAGAAATTCAGGGCATAAATTCTGTTATAGACCTGTCTAATGCTTTCTTTAGTATACCCTTACAGGACTCAAACCAGAATCAATTTGCCTTCACCTGGGATGGGCAGTAATGAATTTTACTGTTCTATTCCAGAGGTACCTCCAGAGCACCACTATTTGCCATGGTATGGTGTCTATAGATCTGGAAAGAGTAAATTCTCAACACAGGTAAAACTTTCCTATTATATAGATATTATGATAACTGGACCTAGCATGGACATAGCCACTGAGGCGTTACAAGCTGTAATAGCACACATGACCAATAGTGGATGGCATATCAGTCCTGCTAAGATACAAGGACCTGCAGCTATGGTTACACTGAATTAGAGTAGTGCTGGGGGTGGTGAAAGATACAGAATTTTCCCCGGCCACAAAAGGTAAAAGGGTTACAAGAATATTTGGGTCTTTTGAATTACTGGAGAATTTTTGTACCCAACTTGGTCTCAACTATCTGACCCCTATATAAAAGTTAATTAAGAAAGGGACCACATAGACATGGGGCAGAGAACAAGAGGATGTTTTTAGTGCCACCAAAACTTGAATCAGACAATCCCAGGCCTTCGTTCAGCCACAAGAGGGACAATTCATGGAGCTACATGTGTATGTGGTTGAGAAGAGGATGTAGCTGGGGACTATGGCAAATGATAGGTGGGAAAAGACAACCCCTAGGGTTCTGGTTGCAGACACAGCAAGGAACTGAAGAGCACTGAACTCCTTTTGAACATGCTGTGGCTGCAACTAAGCTGTGCAACAGATAAAATCAATAACCAAGGCATCCCCCATCCTAGTGACCACAAACCTCCCCATTAAGGGGTAGCCGGAGGCCCTCTTCGTCAAACCATCCACACGACTGGTACAAGCATGTACCCTTGTAAAGTGGCACACCTACCTTTCTCAAAGGGTTGAATGGAACACCAGCCCCCTGCAGTCCAAATTACCATGTTATCAAGTCCCCTGCTTTAGTGAGCACAGAGCAGAGGGAGGATATAGAAATAAAAGAAAAGCCACGGGATGTACTGGAAGGTGTTGGGAAACTGGATGAAGCCACATGGTAAACAGATGGAACTGCAAGAGAAAACCGTACCTGATGAGTACTAGTAGCTTACCAAACCCTCACTGACACAATTTTGTATGAAATGGGAGAAGGAAAGAGCAGTCCTTGGGCAGAACTAAGAGCAGCATGGAGGGTAATAACCATGGCCCCTGTTTGAATAGATAGTTGGGCTGTACTTAGAGGCTTAACTGTGTGGATTACACAATGGACTCATATGGAATGGAAAATAAATGGAAAGGACCTATGGGGAGGGCATTGTGGGCTGTTCTATACTGTATTTTAACAACTACTACACTTACCTTAGTGGTATATCATATACCAGTCCACTCTGTATAATCCCCACCTAGGAATCTGGAGGTGGATAATTTAACTAGTGTATGGACAGCAACACTACCTGAGCGTAAGAACTTGGTGATGTGGGTACACAAAGGACACAAAGGTCACCTAGAAGATAGTCCAACAAGCCAGGTTACATATTACTAAACAAGAAGTATGAGAAGCACTTCATAACTATGATATGTGTAGCCAAATGAACCCCTGGCAGTTACCTCAGAGATTGGGAAATTTGAGCCATACCACCCGACTGAATGAAATTTGGCAGATTGATTATATCAGACCTCTGCCAGGAAGTTGTGGCAACAGATATGCTCTCACTTGTGTAGACGTACATACAGGGTTATTATAAGCCTAACAATGTAAGAGGGTTACCCAAGAGACCACTATAAAGGCCTTAACTATTTTGTTAATCCAGTATGGGAAATCTAAAGAGATAGATTCTGATCAAGGGACTCATTCACTGGACATAAGGTTCAAGGATGGGCAGAGGAGAATCACATTCTGTGGAGATTCCATCTCCCATATTATCCCCAAGTTGCTGGGCTGATTGAGTGAAGAAATGGACTATTGAAAGAACAGCTACGGCTCTTGGGGGATGGCTGTAACAATTGGAATGACGCCACCTGCTAGAGACTTACTGTAGAAAAGCTCCGCCATGAGGTGAAGGTCTCTGAAGGCAAGACCATGAATCTTTTCTTTGGTACCAGGAAGTGACATTTGCTTGTGGGAAGAAGAGGGAGCCTGGCACTCTGACTCTTTTTTCCTGTGAACTCTGGCAGAGAGCGGAGCTAGAAATGCGCTCTCCCTTTAATAGATAGATGAATGTGGTCCTTTCTCTCTCTCTTTACCAAATTCTTATTCTCCTTAATAAATGTTTAAAAGCCTAACTCTTGCTAAAGCTTATAATTTGTTGGTGATCACTCATTAGATATTTTAGACAGACTAGCTAGAATTTTAGCCTAAACATGGCACTCTACATAATTGGGCACGAAATCTTCCAATAGCTATCAAGGACGTTAAAAATCACCAAGGAATGCTGGGGTACTCTGCTTATAATAAGGCGAAGGGACTACTTTGACAAGTTGTTCCATTACAATCTATGGCACAATTATCAGCACAGTTATTACTAGTATTAGTGATGCCAGAACCCTTTTTTTCAAAGCACCCAAAGACACACCTCTCAGGTGCAGTGATTTAACCTGGAATATTGCATGGTATTTGACATTTAGATGGATTGGTTTCTTCCTTCCAATAGCTGAAAATATAACATGGAATCCTACCCCGTGGTTGACACATGGCCCCTCCAGTGTCCTTTGAAAATAGAGGGCCAGGGGGCAGCTAGGTAGCACAGTGGATAGAGCACGGGCCCTGGAGTCAGGAGAACCTGAGTTCAAATCCGGCCTCAGACACTTAACACTTACTAGCTGTGTGACCCTGGGCAAGTCACTTAACCCCAATTGCCTCACTTAAGAAAACAAAAACAAAACAAAACAAAATGTTGGGGCAGCTAGGTGGCTCAGTGGATAGAGCACCGGCCCTCCTGGAGTCAGGAGGACCTGAGTTCAAATCCGGCCTCAGATACTTGACACTTACTAGCTGTGTGATCCTGGGCAAGTCACTTAACCCCAATTGCCTCAACAAAAAAAAGGAAAGAAAAGAAAAGAAAATAGAGGGCCAGGAATTATTAAGGAAGGGCAAATCATTGGATATTTGAGGTGGTCAATTTTAGAGCAAGTATTATTACATCAGTTGCCCTCATATGTGGAGGAAGACCCTGGGCAATTTGTTTAGTACATCAAACCAGGAAGGAAACCCAAGCTAGGTCACTGGTGTAAAGAATTAATTGTTATTTGTAGTTTTTATGACCCCATCTTTTGGCTAGAATTTAAAAACAAAACAAAACAAACAAACCTTGGGGGGCACTGGCCTCTGGGGCTCCACAAATGGCAAGGTGTTCCACTCACTAGTTGTAGCTATTGCCATGGTGCTGGTACCTCACATCATCATCACTTGCCAACATGGGCCTGGCAAAATTATAATGATTGGAAGTCTAGTGAGGGCAGTCATGTGACTGTCAGAGCGGCCAGCCAATTGGCTGGGGGCTATGTGTGGTTAGCCTGGGGTCTGCTGGGAAGAAGGGAAGGTTGTCTGCCATTCTAGCTTGAAGCTGGAAGGTGACAGGATGCTGCTGTGTGTTCTCAGCTGATTCCTGGGTGTGGTGTTGTTCAGGTTGTATAATTTCCTTTTCCCCATTTTATTTCCTTTTCCTTGATTGTATTGATCCTGTTTGTGTTTTTTTTTAAGTTCATTTTTGTGAAATAAATCCTGCTCTGCTTTGAGGGAGGCTGCTGGTCTCCTTCCTTGCCCCAATATTGCGACGAGCCGCTTAGCTAACACTCCCCAATTAAAAATTGGTCTCCACACTGGGACCAGCAGGGATTTCCTCCCTGCTCCTGGAGGAAAAAAGTACCCTTATAATGTGGTCTCTACTAAACAGCTTTCTTTTTGCCCTTAGTATTACTACCAACCTATATATAGAGTGGGCACGTGAATATGCTGCCACCATGAACCAAAGCAGCTGTTGGGTATGCATTTCCTTCCCTTGAAGACACCATTTTTGGATAACCCTAGGTGATAACTCCACTGAACCATAGAGAGTTGATATTGGCTTAGCAAACACTGAACAAGCCACAGATGAACTGTTCTCATCCTCTACATAAAACAACACCTACAATCATTTGTTGAAACTTGTTAAACAGGCTGTCAAGTCAAAAAACAAAACCACCCCCTGGCAAACACCTAATGTTTGGGATTGTACAATATTATTGCATGCTTTATTTGGCAAAATATAGGGTGTAGGCTCACTATGTCATGAGAATCCCTCAGGCTATATAAATATGGATGAACTAAGTATATTCTCCTGTACTAATGTTAGTCAGATAAACAAAAACCTTACCAGTTGGAAACCCTCTAATAGCACCTCCATTCAGCCATATATGATTATTCTGGTGCTTCTGCCATTTGTATGGATTTGTGATACAACCTTATGGCCTTACTGACAACTAAGCTGGGTAGGTCACTATACATTGGGCCTTCCCCATATTCCTACCACTATCAAGGACAGTATAGATGAAGCCCTCAAATATGAAATCACTGGAACACTGTTGGAGGACCCAATGAAGTGTCAGATGGTGGGTTTGGGTCATAAATTTCTTCCTGTCCCAATAGGAGATATGAAATAAGTTAGAAATTGCTTCCCTGGCAAGATTCACAGCCAAAGCATTAAACAACTCTACTTGAGCCATAGGTGCCTTAAACAAGGAAGTCACACAAATTTGGTTAGTGGTTTTTCAGAACTGAATTGGCCATAGATGTTAATAGCTTCTATGGGAGGGACCTGTGCCCTCATTAAAACAGAGTGTTGCACTTATATTCCTGATGAAGCCTATAATGTAAGCCAAGCTCTAAAACCAATGACCCATGAAATACATACTCTGATGGCCTTGGCCAGATTGTTTCACAAATTTGATAACTTCTATTCCTCAAACTCTTTGCACTATTTTACTATCTCTTATCAGTATCCTCATGATGTTTTTTTTTTGTGTGTGTGTGCTTGTGTGTTGTATGGTTGTTGTGGACTCTTGCTTCAATTAAAGGTTGCACTGTTCCTGAAGCTGACTAAAAGTGCCATCAAGGGACATTGTGGAAGAATTTTAGAAAGATTGTTTTGATGACACCTTTGGGGGTAGAATGTGGGATCCCAACCCATATCATACAGTGGTGACCTATATTTGACCTACACTCTGTAAGCATACCACAAGCATATGTATGTATGTATGTATGTATATGTATGTATATATGTATGTATATGCATATATGTGTGTATGTATATATATGTGTATATGTGTGTATGTGTATATATATATATATATATGTATATATATATGCTTCCTTTCCCTGTGAAAACCATTTAGTATATTCCAGCCAAGCACTAGGAGTTCATGCAGCCATTTAACCAATCAGCTTCCCACACACATGTTTCTATACTTCTGATTCATGCTAAAAAAGAAGGCTTTCTGTCAGTATGTTTATATAATGTACATATTGGGAATTTTGGGGGGGGCACTTTACAGGGATTCACCATGCCATTTGCCCACTGTCTTGGACATACTGACTCCCTGTATGCAAGTTTGGAATAAATTCTCCAACACCCTGGAGCTACCTGTGTCTGTCTTCAGTATTGAGTTTCTATCTTGGTTCAGAGTCCAGTATACACCCAAGAGCATACCCGTACCAAATAATTATTCTCCTTCTTGGGGCTCTAATGAATGCAACGTTCTCTATAAAAGTAGATCCCCACAGATTTCCTCAAGGTTTTGGAAGACCACAGTAGAAAACCACTTAGCACTGGTTCCATTAGAGCACACAATTGGAAGCTACTCCTACACTGACTTTTTTTTTTGGTGATGCAATGATGGTTAAATGACTTGCCCAGGGTCACAGAGCTAGTAAGTGTCATGTGTCTGAGACTGGATTTGAACTCAGGTCCTCCAGAATCAAGGGATGGTGCTTTATCCACTGCACCACCTAACTCCCCCCCCCCCATTAACTTGTAAGATTTCTGTTTAGACTTCTTCAGCAACCACATCAGCTCTTAGATGTAGATGGCCAGCTTAGCTCCTGCTTCCTCAGAAAGGGAGCGACCAACCTCCTTCTTGGAATAGTAATAATATAAGAATGGACCTTTCCTAACCTGGGTGGGAGTTTTGAATAACAGGAATAACCAAGTAAGTAGACCAAAACTTTTAACCAATGCAGGTTAAAAACAGTTAAAAAACTTTCCCTCAGTAGAGTCACAACATTTTCGGAGTGAGTAGCACTGATATAGGGTTTTGGGTGTTGTAAAGTAGAGCAGGAAAAGAGTGACTAGTACTGATTAGTAATAGCACTGTTCCCAGGGCTTTAGGGTAGATCTTAAAACATGCTTATCTGTTGAACCCAAGATATTGCAATTACACTACTTCTCAGCATTGGAGGGCAAAACAGGACATACAGACATTTTGTTCTGAGTTATTTGCTAATAAAAGCAGATAGTGGGCCAGGGACCATAATTGGAAGTATTACAGCTGAACAGAATGGCAGGGTCAAGAACCACGACCCCTCCCCATTTTTGAATTCATTAGACTTCAATAATTTTAATAAAGGAAAGTCAGGGCCCATTGGGATGGGGAAATCACAGGAAAGGCATTCTCTTAGGAAGCAGGTATAGGAGGCATTCTAGAGCACTATAATAGGTCATTTCCATGCTATAAGGGGGCTGTATGTGGGACACTATAATGGAGGTCAGTGATGTCTGAAGATAGGCTCTGAGGTATTGAGCACATGTCATGATTACCTGAATACCTACTATGATAAAGAGAAGGATTAATAAATCCCAGAAAAGCCATGATTGCTAACCCCCCTACAAAAAATAACATGGTGACCCAGTTGTTTTCAGATATGTCAGGGATGCCAATCAGTATGATGATCTCTGCAAGGTCCTTTCAGATATGTGAGAGACTGTAGGCCACTTTGCTCAGCTTCTAAATGAGGGCATCAGTGTCTTCACTGGAAGTGGACATATAGGGAATGAATTTGGTTCTGTTGTGGGCAAGACACACCTTTCCCAGATGAGTGAAGAGGAAGACAGGGGCATCATGATACTCTAGGACATGAAGGTCCATTCAACCCTAGCACTGAGAAATTCAGTGGCTTCTTCAACTGACTTCAGTCTCATGATGATTTTAAGGCTACGCAGTCAACACAGTTGGCATAGTCAGTAACCTCCCCTAATTTTCAGATAAGTCAAAGATTCCAAAGAACCAGATGAACAAATTGGCTTGGAGTGACCCAGAGTCATATCAGAGGCAACTGCTATACACAAGGAGAAAAAGATTGAGATTGTTGAAGGGGAAGTCCCTAAAATCTGATGGGGTGAGTGGTCATATAACAGATGGATGTACAGTCATGATTAGAAAAGTCCTCAGTTGGGGCAAGAGGTAATGTGAAGGACAACAGTTGGGATAGGAGCAGTGGGAGAGCAAGATATTCTCATCCCACAGGAGAAGTTCATAGCATGAAAAATACAGATTAGAGAAATATTGGGTGTCATTTTGGGGAAGTTTCTAGATATCATTTGGAGAGAAACAGTAAGCAGATGGCTAAGAACCAAAAGTTTGACTTCCACTAAGGTGGTAGCTACCATAGCCATTTGGAGACAAACTGGGAAGTCTCAAATGACTGGGTTCAAGTAGAGGCTATGATAGGAAGTGGGAGCAGTGGTGGTCCCTGAAGGTCTAAATCAGTTTTCCAGAGGCAAATCCAGAGGTTTTGTGGTAATAAAGGACAAAAGGCTTGTTGTAATTGGGAATTCCCAAGGTGTAGGTAAAGACTGAAGGGTTGAAATGGGAATCTGGAAGACCTGAACTTACGGGGCCAATGGAGAAAGATCAGGCATTCCCTTAGTGATAACAACTTCATTGGGCCTCACAATCAATAAGCAGTTAGGGACCTGAGAGTGTCAGTAACCACCCATACCAAGGACACAAAGGGACTTTTTAACATTTGGGTTCTACAGAGAGGCAGTAGCCTGAATAGTCAGGGGAAGAGAGAGACACCTCAAGATGTGGAATATCAAAAAGCCAAGGTACCAGACTGAAGGTTTCACAGGCTGTTTTTTTTTTTTCCAGGAGGCTTTGTAGCCACACAGATATAGCATAAAAAAAATAAAGGAACCCATTTATATGACTCAAAGTTAGATTAACACAGAAGCAAATCATCCATGTACTAGATCAAGGATGAACCACAGGGAAGTTGGAAAGCCTGAAGGTATCTGTGGAATTGGCTGAGGAAAAAATAGGGAAGTCCTGGAAATTCTAGGGTAAGTGGAGCCAGTGGTATTGCTGGAATTGAAAGGAACTGGCTATGTATAGTGGGATCATGAAAAATGCAGAATATAAGTCTGTAATGGTGAAATAATTGTCTTTGGGGTGGAACAAGGGGAAATAATGGAAATGGAGTTAGATACTATAGAATGCAGGGGTATGACAGTCATCAATCAGGTGCAGGTCCTGGACAAAACAGTAAACTGCATTACCTCAGGGTTGAACTTCCTCAACCTTGGCAACTAGGAGGATGCGACAGTTGCACAGTGACCAGGACCCTAGTCATGATGAAGTCATGGACAATACAATTGGTGTGACCATGGACATAATGAAGTCACCTACATTAGGACCAATGAATTTTTCTACTTTTCAAGATAGCAGATAATACTTATGGGATAGGAAAAGGATACCCTCCTTATAGAGTATATTTAGTGGGTTTCCCAAGGACCTGAATTGATCTGCCTTTTGAGGCATTTATCCAGATTATAGAATCATAACTTTCAAGGTATCCATTCTGGGAACTCTTTTCTTAGCAATTTCTTCCATTGGCATATAGAACTTCTCCCCAGCATTTCCCTTTTCTATTGTGCCTCACTGCCAGAACAAAAGACAGTTCCTACAGGTGACAGAGAAGATATGATAGGTTCTTCAACCATATC
Organism: Dromiciops gliroides; assembly: GCF_019393635.1. Classification (NCBI taxonomy): domain Eukaryota; kingdom Metazoa; phylum Chordata; class Mammalia; order Microbiotheria; family Microbiotheriidae; genus Dromiciops; species Dromiciops gliroides. Next base: position 134,711,851 of record NC_057863.1, on the reverse strand, counting down.
CCTAATTATTCAACCCACTACAGATCTTACTCTTTCTTGGTAACTTATTGGTAACTTGGTAACTTATTTTCTCTTTTTATCTCCAAATATCTTCTCTGGGTTTATGCTCTCCTAGTCTCCCATATGCTAAATGCCCCTAGGATATCCAATTTACTCAATTTTAGTAGGTAATACAAGTAGTCTTTTTTTTTTTTTTTTTTTTAGTGAGGCAATTGGGGTTAAGTGACTTGCCCAGGGTCACACAGCTAGTAAGTGTTAAGTGTCTGAAGGCAGATTTGAACTCAGGTCCTCCTGAATTCAGGGCTGGTGCTCTATCCACTGTGCCACCTAGCTGCCCCACAAGTAGTCTTTTTAAGAATCGAATACTGGGGCAGCTAGGTGGCGCAGTGGATAGAACACCAGCCCTGAATTCAGGAGGACCTGAGTTCAAATCCAACATCAGATCCTTGACAATTACTAGCTGTGTGACCCTGGGCAAGTCACAACCCCAATTGCCTCACCAAAAAAAAAAAAAAAAGAATCAAATACCCCAGTTTTCACTTATTGGTGTGACATGAAATAGTTCCCATCTCCTTTCACAAACCATTTCCCTCTACCTATAGAAGACTTCATAAGTTAAAGTCACCCCCACTACTAACGCAAGGCTTCTCTCTTTTTCTTCCCCACTTTCAATCCTCCTCACCTTCTCACCCACTCCCCTACAGGTTCTTTTTCTGAGAGCATGGTAATCATTTCCCCGTCATTGCTAACCTTCAATTTGGCCCAGGTACATCATACTCCCTTCTCTGATTCCTTGCTCCTCTAATCATTTTTTATTCACCCTCCCATTTGTAATGTAGTCCTATCCAAAAAATGTTTTACACGTAGCCAGTGTGTCACCAGATTCTATCATGCCTCAATCTTACCTCTTCACTGTTATCTCCATTTGAATTCCATCTTCACCCCTATCTCTCTATACATTTAGAAAGAAGTCTCTTTAACTGGCCTTTCTGGTGTTATTCTATTGATTTTCTGTCCTTGGCTTCTGCATTTGTTTACCTCTCAAGCATTTTTGTTGTATAGGACATTTGACAAGTAATCTTTTTTTTTATTATTTTTTGCGGGGAAATGGGGACTTGCCCAGGGTCACACAGCTAGTGTCAAGTGTCTGAGGTCAGATTTGAAGTCAAGTCCTTCTAAATCCAGGGCCAGTGCTTTATCCACTATGCCACCTAGCTGCTCCTGTAAATAATCTTTTTTGCTATGGTTTTCTTTCTAAGAATGTTGCAGATGCCTCTTTATTACTGAAATGTCCATCATTTCATTTATGGTTAAGGTCAGGTTTGCAGTGTAGGTTACCTGGGACAGCATCCTGAGCTCCACTGCTCCTTAGAACACATTATTCCATTCTCTCCTGAATTTTTCTAGTGGGTAAAGAATAGTTATTTGAATTTTATTTATTTTGTATTTGAAATTGTTTTTCCTGATTGCTCGAAGAACTTATTGTTTCTGAATTGAATTGTTAAACCTAATTACTGTGTACCCTGGAGTTTGTAATGTTGGGTTGTTGTTGTTTGTTTTGTTTTGTTTTCTTTTAGTTCTGGAGGGGAATTATTTTTCAATTGGTATCAAATTCTCTATGTTCAGAAGTTCTACGCAGTTCACATACATCATTTCCTGCATTATAGTGTTGAGATATTTTTGTACTAAATGTTCTGCTGAGAAGCCTGTGATCTTCAGGCAGTAACTGTACATCCTTTCTTAGAGATCAATCTTGTATAGTGAGCATTTTTTCCTTTGATGTTATTGTTCTTTGCTTCTCTTCTACATTATCCTTTTTTTCTGTGTGTATACATTCCTAATCTATTGTTCTCTCCGTTGTTTTATTGGTGAGATTTTCCACTGCACATTCTCACTTTCATTTCTCTTTTGCCTGTTTTTTTTTTTTTTCTGTTCAGACCATACATTCTGCTCTTGTAATTCTCATTGCTTCTTTAAACATCTTAGGAAAAGCATGTTGTCGTTCCATGTTCTCAAATTCCACACGATCTTTTGTCTCATCTGGTGTCAGATCATTTCCATTATTTTAAAGTATTTATTCATAGAGTCAGGTTCATTACATCCAGAGACCATATTTCCTTCTATTCTTAATGTTTTCCCAGTCAAGTTATCTATTTATGTTCAAAGTCTTTTAGTTTTCTTCTTCCTGAGATCATTGGTAATTTCAGTCTTTTTTTCCATCTTATCACCACCCCCACCCCCACAAAAATCACTTTTGGTCACTTTCTGATTCTCTGACTCCCTTCTCTCTGATGGTGGCTTCCTGGGGGTTTCCTGAATGTCAGAGCATCTCAGTTTTCTCCAACTTTGGACAATTTGAAGCTCTTTGACACAAATGAGTCCTGCCTGAATTTTGAATATTTGGGTGAGTGACACGCAGTGACACCACTCCCTACTACCACTACCATATACTATGTCCTACCTTGGTGTTCTGCCCTGCTTTTTTTTCTTCCTCAGTTCTCTAGCCCAGTGGCAGCAGTTCAGAGAATTGTCATTTGAGCAGGTGTGACAGAGTAGATTTTTGTAGTTTGGGTCTCTGAGGCTCTGAGGAGAAGGGGGTGGGTTGTGGTATTGAGCTCTATTTCTAGCCTAAACAGGTGTTTTGCTCCTCTCTCTGTTCCTATCCCTTCTGTAGAAATCTTTTGCATAACAAAATGCTGCTACTGTAGTGCTGTCTGTCTGTCTTGGTCCTAGCAAGTTTCTGCAGCTTCAAGGTCTGAGGGTAACTGTCTGTCATAATCAGAGTAAACTTTTTCAGCCTGGAGCCGTGGTGGTTTAGCTAGTATAGCCTCATTATTGTTTTCTCTTCTGTTGGATTCTTAGTGTCCTAAATCATGAAGACAGATAAAGTTTATTTTGCCTTATTATTTCCATTTTGAGATCTCGGAGGTTGAGGTAATCAGAGAAACTACTGGAGCCACCATCGCGACTCAGAAGTATCAATTTAGTATTATCTGTGAATCAAGCACCTGTACTTTCTGGAAGCCCTGCATATGAAGATACCCAATTGACTATTAGTGTTGGAAAGGAAGACAGTGTCCTGGCTAGGTAGTGTAGGGAGCAATTTTTAATTGGGGAGTGCTAGCTAAGCGGCTCGCCACAATATTGGGGCAAGGAAGGAGACCACAGCAGCCTCCCTCAAAACAGAACAAGATTTATTTTAACAAGAACGAACTTAAAAAACACACACACACACAAACAGGATCAGTAGGATCAAGGGAAAGGAAATAAAATGGAGAAAGGGGAAATTATATACCTGAAAAAATACCACCACCCAGGGAAATCAGCTGAAATACACAGCAGAACGCTGGTCACGTGTTCAGCTTCCACCTCGAATGCCCAATTCTCCTCCCCCAAACCTAGAAACACCCCACACAGTCCCAGCCAATGAATGCCGTTCTGACAGTCACATGACTGCCCTCACTACGATTCCAATCATTATAATTTTGCCAGGCCCATGTAGGCGTGGGCGAGTGGTGATGATGTGAGGTGCCAGAGCCCTGGCAACGGCTACAACCAGTGGGTGGAGCACTGTGCAGTTTGCGGATCCCCAGGCCAGTGTGCGCCATGGCATAAAAACCTCAAATAACAATTCTTTACAGTAGTGATATATAAGCTTCTCACACACTGCTGACATACCTCTAGAGCCAATCTTAGTGTAGGATTGTATGCATGATTCCATTTAATCAGAGATGTTTCCTGTGTTTTTCCTTCATTATGAGTATTTAAGTTACTTAATACTCATTTCAAGATGGGTATGTCAGTGAACAGGGTAACTGGTGTTTTCCTGGTTAGTTATTAAATCTCTATTAATGTCCAGTAACATGCCAACAACTATTATTCAAATGGAGTATAGTGAGGCATGGCCTTGTAAAAGATCACATCCATAATTCCCAGTATTGTCTGACCTCTTTGGAATACTTTTCCAAAGGTTCCATTCTTCAGTACTACTGTCCTGGTGCTCAGAGTTATACATAATCTTGGGAGTGAGTGCCTCCTAATGGTATGGCCTGTTTAATGGCCTGTTGCACAATGTTTATTGCTTATTGCTTTATTAGCCCACATTCAAGTGACTTCATATAAAGGCTTCAGTAGGATACCCTTATGGAGAATGTGCTATCCCCAATACCCAAAGAAGCTCAATTAACTCTTGGGTCTCCTCATTCTTAGGATCCACTAAAGAAAGAAGTTTGTCCTTAAGCCAGTTAAGAATGTCTCTTGGCTTCTTGCCAACTGGGCTCCCAGGAATTTCATTTGTTAGACAGGTCCTTGGAACATTGTAGGGTTGTTAGCCATCCATGTGCCTTGAGGTTCTGTAGTACCTAATCTGAAGCATTTTTAGTAGCCATTTCACTTTGACTGATAATCATTATGTCATCAAAATAATGGATTGACACTGTAGTGCCTTATTGTGATTGTAACACAGAAATTCTAAAGAAAGAAGCACAGAAAGACAGGGTGACCAATCCAAGATCTATTAGATGAATTACTTACAGAAGACTCCTACCAATAATGCCTTGTGGTGGACAACAAACAAGGACATACCTATGGTATAAGACTGTACATGACCTCTGTTCTAAAGCCATTTGTGTGTTTTACAGAAACTACTTAAGGAGGGTGTTCCAGGAAGGGTCTGGACAGTTGGGATTCCCATGAAGTGAAAATTGAACAGGCTAGATTGATGCTGCACCAAGTGGTTTATGAACAAAGTGAGCTAAGGGAAAAAGTGGGGAGCTCGGGGCTGGAAGCAGACATATCCAGCAGCCTCAAGAACATAAATGACAAATACAGACAAAGTTACATGGTCAAACTTACAGGGAGAGGGGTGTAGTCATCTGTGAAGCTGAGCCATTGCAGCAAGCAAGCTTGACTCTCAGAGGTTCTTATACTCCCTTAAAGGCCAGGTGTTGGGGCTAGCAGTGAGGAAGTGATTTCTTTGAAGGTTGGAAATAGCTGCAAACCACTCCAGGAGTAGGTACATATGTGTTGATAATAGATATTTAGACAAATTATCATATTTCAGAATCTGCCATCTTTGCAGTGTATATACAGGTGGTTGTGGGACATGGAGTCTCAAAAGTTAATTTATCTAAGTTGCCTATAATTTTATAAAAGATTCTTCCTCTCCTCCCTGGCAGTCACTCACAGTGTGGACAATCAGTCATTGTTTGGCTTCTAGATTTAGTGGCAGCCATATTCACACTCAGAAGATTACCACCAGGTCTATGACTAACAACCAGGATCTTGAGGGGGATACACATCATGCTCCTCCAATTCCTTTGGGCAGTTGGCTGATGAACCCAGAGCTTAGGATTTTGATTTCTTTAATAGTTGCTGCTATCCCTTGCACATACTCAACCACGAACTCCATATCACCTGCTATGGCAAGTATTTCATGGGTCCAAGTAACCAACCTGAAGCAAGAGGAGTTTACCATTTTGTGTCAGTGGTATTTTAAAACCACAAAGGATTAGGAAATAATCCAGTAAGCCAGTAAGTGAGTCAAAATTGCAATTATTATGTGATTACTATGAGTCTGGTATGATGCTAAGCACTAAGGAAGAAATGAAAGTAAAAAAGAATCACTGCCCTTCACATTCCATAAAAATAGCTAGGTAAATGCTGAGTACATACAGAGCAGCCAGGAAGTGATCTCAAAAATGATGACAGGAGCTTACCATTTTGTATATTTTACCTGGCAGGAAGTATTCTAAGACCATATGATCCTCAAGGACCATAGCTTTTATCATTCATCGATCCTGAGCCAATAGGCACAGGGAAGAAGGGTTTTGATCAATTTGTGCAGCTAATTCTGGTGTCATGGCCACTTGAACTTTACAAAGGGTCTCTGTGAAGTCCTAGTGCCTATGACTCCTCCAGTCTCACTTCCTAGGATAAGGGTGTGATGGCCAGGAGTTCACTCCTCACATGGGTAGGGGCAGAATGGTGTTTCCTCATAAAGAAACGAAGGGGCTCCTATGCAGCAAATGATATTAAAAAGGAAAGGCTGGGAAATGTGAGTTTGAACCTGGTGCTTAATACTTTCCTTATCTGGGTTTTCAGTAAAATTCCATCAGCCTCTTGTAGGAGGAGATAATCATGCCTTTTTTTTTGCTCAGATTATGGTGGATATCTTAGCTCCAGTACCCAAGATAGTTATTGTTGGGCAGTTGGGAACCTGTGACCCAGAGCAGTGTCTGCTTTTATCATTCTTTGTGGCTGTCCAAACATAATAGAGTACATAAGGACTAGGTTACAAAATGTTGATCAGGGGTGGTATGGGTGTTTGACCAATGTCTAGGTGGTAGGTTAAGACATTTCCCTTTGGAGTACCAAGTTTATATGGGGCCTGTGCAGGGGCACAGAGGACCAATTTCTTATGGTGTTTTCAGTGGTGGGGCCCTGGAAACATGCCCAGCAGCTAGTAAAATTAGTCATGAGTGTAATGCAAAGATTGCTGAGACAGGGCCAGCTATGTTAAGAGAATGGTGCCTGGCATGATGGGTACCAGTCTGCTACGGCTGGGGATTTACTACAGTGTCTTACAGAGTCTTGGAACTGAATATATCAGCTGTTCTCTATCCAGCAGTCCATGCACTGCTCTTCTTGACTAGTTGACTTGTACCATTGCCATTGTTTAGCATAACCAGTTCTTGCTCAAGGTAAGTGGTCTGTCCTGCAGATTTCCCCCTCTCCTCACGGGGCTTCATATGGTCTGCCCCTTCTGTGCATTCTTTATTTTGTACAGCCAAACGTCTACAGTGTCTGTAGCCCTCACTAGAGCTTGAGTCCTTGCCCACATGAGAGTCAAATTTTTTGTAATTAGAATTACGTAGAGTGAGAAGTGTCTGTATTACTAGCACATTGGCAGTGTAATATGGGTCTATGGAAATGGTGCTCCAGATGACAACGCAGGAGGCACTGTCATAGGCCAGGTGTGACAGAAAATGATTAGGCTATCAGCAGTCTCAGCTGCCCTTTAGAAAAATATTGAAAAAGGTTAACCATGCAAGAGCCCGATAAATACTGAGAGACTGCCCACAGGCTTGCCAGGGATTGTTGGTAGCAGCAGAGGGCAAGGGTAGCTTGGCAGAGTATTCATCTGTGGTGGTGAGTAACAAGATCGTGATACAGTTAGATTGATGGAGCTTAGGCACAGAATCCCTGAACTTCTTTCTGAAGATGTGGAGGAAAACAGGAAGAGAATTCTAAGGCCTTGATAGTCCCCTAGTAATAAATCCCCAAGTCCAAGGGTACCTACAGTTGCTTCAAAGGATGAAATTGATTCCAGTTGACAGTTACAGGTGACTTGGAGGGAGACATCCAGGGGAAGATGGAAGTCTTCCTTAGGTCCTAGGTCCCTTAGGTACCTACATTACACTGTTGTGTATTAGATTATAGAAGGTTGTGAGGTTTCAGGGTCAGACAAATCAGCCCTGTAAGACGTAGAAGGGAGTTTTCCTAAGTAGAGTAAGGAAGGGTTGGTTCCATCCTCAGAGCTCAATCAGACTGCTCAAGTTGACTGGGCAAGCCAGTATTTACAGAGGAGATTATCTAGTTCATCTTTGTTCTTTCATGATGGCCCTTCAGTAAATGCTGCCATGGTTGGGAATAAATGCAAAAGAGGCAGGGACTGAACTCCTCCTTTCGGATGGTCCAGTGTGGGAGGGGTTCCCAGGGTCTTCTGGTTGCTAATGATAGTGACTTGAATTGGCCAAATGATCTTCCTCAAAGATAAACTTCGCTTCTTGTGAGTGAACAAGCAGCAGAGGATGGTTTTAACTAAAGGAGTCCAGAGTACTTAGGCCCAGAGTAGGTGACCTCTAATGTGCCAACATTTGTTGCCAACATTGGCCAGCTAATTAGCCAGGCAGGTCAAATCACTTGGAATTACAGCCAGGGGATATGGCTCAGAATAGCAATTGCATTCTTCATTTTGTATCTGTTCACAGATATTTTCTTACCTCTTCTGCTGTTTGTTTCACTGTCTGCACCAGAGCCCAGGCTCTGGGGCTGAAACTCAAGAATACCAGGGCTCAAGTTCCCATATGGAAGAGTAAGTAGCCTGCAAGTTAAAAGCTAATCATGGAGTTGTGAAGGGGCAGGGTTTTACTGTGTACTCAGTGTCTACCTGTCAACTTACCCTTCCCCTTTCCATGCTTGCAGAGAGTGTCTTTCCAAGGCACCTGGCCCACTCCCTCTCCTTTTCTCTGTGTGTAAGGGCACTAGGACTGATATTCTATATTGTTCGTGGGCTGCCCTACTGTGACAAAGCATGATGGAGTGAATTTGTTGGTAGATAGCAAGAGTGGGCAACTGAACCTCATGTCCTCTCTTAGGAGCATTATCTTCCATTTGGGTTCAATTATTCAATTAATACTTTCATAAATTAGTTAACAATTCATAAAACCTAACAGTTATGATACTATCTTACCTATCTAGATGCTCAACTGTTTTCAAAGCACATTCAACCTCTGACTTATGTACAGGTCCAAGAGGGAGTTGCCTGAGGCACAGAAAAGTAAAGTGATGTTTTCAGGGGAATAGGGCTAATAAATGTTACAGGGAGGACTTGAATCCAGGTCATCTTGATGCCAAGGACAGAACTCAACTATACTATGCTTCCTCAATAAAACAATGACGACAACAATATCTCTAATTTTTATTGTCCTTTAAGTTTTGGAAAGCTCTTTTATGTGCATTATAACATTTGAATGTTACAAAAACCATGAGAAATAGGTATTCTGTTTATTACTTTACAGATGAGGAAACTGAGACAAGAAGAGGTTTAATAATTTATTCATGATCACACAGCTATTATATTTTCAAGGTGGTTTTCAAATGTAGGTTTCTCCTGATAAGTCCTGCACTGTCTCTAGAATGTTATACTGTTACAAAATAACAACTAACAGGGATATATGAAATATAAGGCATATATGAGATAAGGTATATAAACTAGAAATACATCAATATATATGTACCTACACTAATAAAAATGTTTATACTGTACACTGAATATATATAATATATTATTATATGGACCAATAGAGATCAGAAAGAAATAGAGGTAATCACTGAGAAAATGTATTAAATAAATTTTGATTGAAAATTATTTTGAAAGCATGTTTAATAATTTTTATGTAAACATATTACAGGTTAATTTCATTATGTTTCATATTATTATGAAGCAAATTTCACAATAAAATGTACTTTAAAAAATAATTCGACACTTCCACCCTCACAACCACTGTTGTGATTATCCAGTAAGATCATGTATATGAAACCTGTTTGAAAATTTTAGTGTTTCAATGGCTATATAAAGTATATCAATTTAGCAGTCTAATTTCACTTGAATTGGTAAATAGTTGAATTCAAGTGTAGTTTGAACTGTAGGCTTAGACTATCTCTGCCTCTCAGTGTACAGAGATAGATTTCTGTGCATATTACTGGATTATGGTGTGTGGGGAAAAGTTTCTAGAGGAGAATAGGGCAAATCACTTTGTAAGTTAAAACACCAACTCATTTCACTCACTGACAGCCAATTGAGTATAACAACATTTAGTCACGTCAGGTGTGGGCTGAATCTGAACTAGCAATTTAGATGAAAAGGGCTCTATATCTTGCTACCCACCCCCTGAGAAATTCAGTCACTCAGCCATTCTGGTAGAAGTCAAACCTACTAAATTATATGTCACCAAATCACTTTTTTTACCCATGACTTGCGATTTCTTTTTTCTTTATTAAGCTTTTACACTTTAATTATAGGTCTACACCCTTAAGATACTTGTCCTTGCATCTGACATAGTCAGAAACCACCTCCTATCTGAACATGCTATTATGTAGTGAAACAAACTTCATAATGAAATTTTATGATGATAAGATTGTCAGAATGATCACCTCTTTTATATTTGTTAACCCAAGACGAAGGCTTTTGGAATATTTCAATGTGGACCAAGATGGTTGGCCTAGCAACTCATAAAACATGCACATTTATTTAGGCAGGCAATAACTAGGCATAAGGATAGGACAATAGAAGTGTCAAAATGTTATGTCCAGTTGTTTGGAAACTGCGCTTTCTGGATGTTGCCTGAAGAAAGGGAAAAAAAAAAGTGAAGACAGCTTGAGATGCTTGGAAGAATGCCATCATCTTTATGTGGAAAATTTATTATCTTGTAGTTAAAGCAAAGTGGATATAAAACCTTGGAAGTCAGTACAGCAGAAAGAGGTAATCCATGGAGAGATCTAATTGTTCCACTTAGAGTTTAGCATGTCACAGGAGATGAAGGGTCATCTTTGGGGTCAGGAGGGAAGATGAGTTCAAGTCCCATTTCTAACTTGTGTGACCAAGGGAAAGTCACTTGACTTCTCAGTGACCCAAGACAACCAAGTAAGAGTATAAATTATAAGTGAGTTGCTAATTTGCATTGGTAAGGGATTCCATCTTGGGAGTTCATCACACTAGTGAAAAAACACATCTGATTCTTTCCCTTCCCTCTTCCCCCACTTATGTTCCAGTGTATTTATCCTTTGGAAGTTTTGAAATGAATAGTGTTTTGAACATGGTAGGAACTTAATATTTATTGAATTGATTTTTTTTCAGCATTCAACAAAAATTTTTACCAATGTTAGATCACAAAAGCCTTGACAGGGTTGCTTATGTAGTTGGATTTTTTGTTCATTTTTTGTTTGTTTTTCCACCTGGGAAATACAACAGTTACTCAGGGCTATATCCTCTTGCTCATGGTTCTTCATGGAACCTCTGACTTGTTCTATTTTTAATTTAGGGTGAATTCTTCCTCTCTGGGAAGCCTATTAGCATCATCCTCCTTCACTGCCCTGTCCCCAGGGACTCACTGTATACTTAGTAAATAATACATCTTGTTGGCTATAACCCTACTGCAATTCATAACTCCAGAGCTCAAACAATCCACCAGCTTTGACCTCCCTGGTAAGAAAATCTAATGGCATATGCCACTGTACCCAGCCCATTGCCTAAATAAGTAAAAGCATAAAAAGCAATGGAAAAAAACCATTGTTCCATTTAAATAATCATATTGCATTTCCACTTTAAACTAGTGTATAAATTTTGCTATGAAAACAGAGGTGGCATTTCAACATAACTGGTCACATGTAGACTGCATTGTTTTTCCATCATAAAAAATGGAGCAGTTTAAAAGGCCTTTGAACCTGTTTCAAGCTATTATGTTCTTATGTTCTAGAATTCTTTTTTTACAGGACCACAGAGAATACTCACTTGGGACATTCTGACTCTCTCAATTATGAAATTTTTAAACATGCAAAACTCCCTGGGCTAAGAATCAGATGGAAGATACAAATTGGCATGCTTTCAGAGGCTCATTTCCTGCCCTGGGAAGCAGGTAAACACACTGCCAAGTTTACAGACACAAAAGTGTTCTGTGTGTGTGTGTGTGTGTGTGTGTGTGTGTGTGTGTGTGTGTTTAAAACAAAGAATAGAATATCAGACAGCTTGTAGCTAGCACAAGTTCTGTGCACTATTTTAACTACACAGTTCTCAAGAGCACTTGACAAAAACACTTGCAAGAGAAAAACAAGTAAAGGGTCACTCCTATGTTATAATAGTTTTCGTTCTCAGATATGCCAAGAGGTTGAATGTTCTACCTTATTTCTCATACACTCAAAGAGATACATGATCTTATAAGTTCAAGAGTTCTTCCCAGCAATGAAGATCATAGTCCATCCATGTCTGCTCAACCTAGCTGATTCTTATTTATGTCCTTCCATAAAATCAACACAGGGAATCTACATACTATTCTGGAGACCTTTGCTTTCCCTTAACAATATGAAGATAAAAGTGGAGCATTTATCTCTTATGCTGTACCTTATCCTTACCCTATATGTGTGTGTATAGTCACATATAAGTCTGCTTAAGTCACTTCTCATATTCATTCAGGTACTAGGACCTGTTAAGGCCACAATTGCAAAATCTCATTTATGACCCCACCCCTTATCAACTGTCAGCATACCAATACACATTTTCTTATTACCTGCCTAACCAACTGAAATAGCCTCCTTATAGGTGTTCTAGGCTCTATTCTACATATTTTTCCTCTCTATCATCTATCTTCCCCTCTATAACAATAATCTCTCATATATCAATCCAACCATGTCATTCATCTACCCTCAATATAAAGTTCAAATATGCCTGTCATTTAAAGCTCCCTAAAATATTGCCATATGCTACATGTTCAATCTTACTTTATATCACAGCTTCCTTTACACCCTACATATAGCCAAAATGGGACTCTTCTTTCAAACAAGCCGATTGCTCTCATGTTTCCCTGACTGTGTATATATAATAGGCAGTGAACCTAGAGTCAGAATATCAGCATTCTTAATCTTGAACAAGTCACAAACTCTGGAATTCAAGTTTTCTCACCTGTAAAATGAGGGAGCTAGATTAGATAGTTTCTTAAGGTTTCTAACATCTTTAAATCCTACAATCTCTTACACTCTGCAGGTTAAAAAACAAGCAGGCCTTTAAAATCTAACTCAAATTCTACTTTTCTCAAGTAATCTCCACTAATCTTCATTTAGGCGTGCTTTCCCCACCCCCTTATTCTTCACAAAGGTAAAAGCATAAAGGTTTTCCCTCCTATTTCAGTGGTATAGGGGATTTCCAGTGAGAAAGCTTCCTCTACCCATGCAAGTCAGCAACTTAGAGTCTTATAGAGGTGTCCAGAACACTGAGGGTCACACAGCCATTATGTGCCTGAAGCAGGATATGGACTTGGCTCTCCTTGGATTTAAGTTCAGTTTCCCAGGCACTACAGAGTTTGTTTTAAAAGTATCGTGCACTTATGTAATACTATACATTCTACTTACCCGTGTGCATGTTGTAGTGGACAAAAGAAGTCTGCCTCCCTGTGAAATCTGCCTTATTTTCTTTTCCATTTGTTGTATTGCTTTATATTCTGCTTTCTGACTGTAGTTTAAGGTGCAAAAAATATATATTTCTCTGTGTTAGAAAATCAAGAAAAGACCTGGTTGACCTGTTTTGTGCAGAAAAAAAAAAGAAAAGTAATCTATTGTCAGAAAATTGTAAAATTGAAGTTTTTTTTTTTTTTCCAAATTAACCAGTGTCATTTATTGTGGCACTTATTTCCTTCAGTAATGCTTCTTGCCAAAGAATGGCATTCAATTCACTCTGGCTACTAAATCCTATGTTATTCCAAATCCCTCTGCTTAGTTTCCCTGAACCATGCAGTGCAAAATGTATGCTAAATGTGCCCTGGAAATTGCCTTCCCTCTTGCTACTCCTTATCTTACTAAAAATCTAATTATTTCCCATCATTTACATAACTCCCTGATGTCTGTAGCTGTATACATTATGCACTACACTTTGAGATCCATTGCTCAGAAAAAGAGCAAATTCCCTAGCTGTGCATATGTAAGAAATATACTTTAAATAACCTGCCTGCTAAACAGAATGTGGTCATATATTCCACAGCAGTGTTTTAGGTATTTGGCTCTTTGAGGAGAGGTAATGCGATGTCAAGGCAGCCATATGGCTCAGTGCAAAGAGACTGAGACTGGAATCAGGAAGACCTGAGTTCAAATGTGACCATAGACATTCACAAGCTATGTGACCCTGGGAGAGTCACAATCTCTGTTTGCCTTAATCCATTAGAGAAAGAAATGGCAAACCACTCAAGTATCTTTGCCAACAAAACCCCATAAAGGGTCACAAAGAGTTAGACGCAACTGAACAGCAACAAGATGATGTCTTATGTATCCCTCTCAAAATGTATGCTGCTATTACTCCTAGGGACAGGATGAAATCTAATCCAATCAACATCTGTTAAGTGATTATTATATGCTAGGAACTGTGCTAATTGCTAGGGAAACAATAAAAAGAAAGAATCAATATAAAGAAAGAATTCTTACCCTCAAGGCATTTACTATCTAATGGGAGGAGCTGATACACAAAAGGAGGAAAGTGAATGGGGAGGGCTTACTCTAGACTGGGGCATCTTGTTCCACTTAATTGAAAAAACAAAAACAGGCAGGGCAGCAGATGAAGAATGTAAAGGACTTTTTGTAATTAGCAAATTCATAAATAGATCATCATCACATAATTACCCAGTTATCCATCAAAATATGGAAAGCTTATTTTAAATTGAGATTTATGTTAAAGAAAATAGTGGTATTTAATTAAGTATAATTAATAAGATATCCTATCATATATCACAAAAATAGACATTTTATATACCTAACAATTATACAATGCCACATAATTAAGTGAATATAATTTCACCTTCTTCATGTCAACAGTCAATATCACATTTAATATCAGTAAATTTAACCAGAGTTTTATGATACTATTAATAAGGCTTTTATATATTTAATGAAATAAATTTTATGTTGATTTGCTCTCTAAGATTTAGCATCACTAGCTTTTTGGTGCCAACACGATTTTGTGTGACTACATTGACTAATACCAACCATTCTCATATTAACTACATTCTAAAAGCTTCACAGCATCTCCTCCCTTATTTTCCTACATCTGTTAACCTTTAGTGCTGCTTACAATCACTTTGCACATTTCATTCCCTATAAAAACTCCTAATGTTGCATATCACTTCATTTCTTAATTAAACACAAAAGCTCATATGTTGCTGCCATAGGGAGACAGATGATGCAGATATACAAGTTGCTATAAGGTCTAAACCTCCCTAATAAATAAATCCTATCAATTCTGTCATATAATTCACCTGGCCGGAAGATTCCTTTGAAATTGACCCTGGACCCATCTTATCCATCTCTTTATTCTTTGATTAATAGTTACTTTGTTTCTGGTCTATATTTTGAGACCTTGTTTCTGTACTGATTTATCTTACAATTAATACTGAATGACAAAGTTATTTTGACTATAATTATGGCTTAATGTCAGAGTTTTTCAACTTCTGACTTGTGGGTTCTTACAACTTCTAACGTGGGCATACCTGAAAATAGATGAGTTCAGAAGGGGGGAAATGTGGTAAAATATGAAAGTTTTTAACAGTCCCTACATTATTTCCCAAATTTTACAGCAGGACCTGGCCTCTATTACCTTTAAAATGCTCCACACTAGTACAATATGTTGATGACTTACTTTTGGGCCTCTCCTAATGCTGAAATTTGTCAGGAAGATAGCCGTCCACTTACTGCTGGAGCTGCACAAGAGAGGACACAAGGTTTCCAAGACAAAGGTACAATGGTGTTTGCCCCAGGTAGAATATTTAGGATTTATTTTGGCTGCTGGAACTCGCTCTGTCTCTTCTAAGCGAGTCCAGGCCATTCAACAACTCTCTACCCCCACTACTAAGAGGCAGTTGAGAGCCATTCTGGGAGCAGCTGGGTACTGTAGACAATGGATACCCTCTTTTGGTGAAATTACTAAACCCCTCATAGCTCTTACAAAAAGTTCTGTTCCAGACATTTTACAGTTGGATCCCCAGCATCTCTCAGCCATAAAAGAATTAAAACGGGCCTTGTTATCAGCACCTGCCCTAGGACTACCAGATTATAATAAGCCTTTCACTCTCTTTGTGCATGAACAAAGGGGGGTGGCTTCTGGAGTCCTGACTCAGTCACTGGGGCCTAACCAACGTCCTATAGCCTACTATTCAATTCAGCTGGACCCTGTAGCAGCTGGAGTGCCACCTTGCCTTAGAGCAGTGGCAGCCACAGCCCTTTTGGTAGAAAAAGCCTCTGATTTGGTCCTAGGTAACCCTCTAACTGAGCAATGCCCTCACAAAGTGGAGGCTCTCTTACTACGTCACAGGACACAAGCCTTTTCAGATCAAAGGCTGGCTAAGTATGAAATAACCCTGTTAGGTAATGAGATATCACTTTAAAAACGCTGCACAGTTCTTAATCCAGCAACACTACTCCCTAATTTACCATTCTCGGGGGAACCGTTGCATGACTGTGCTTCTTTAGTTGATATGGCTGAAAAACCCCGGTGACGATCTTTTGATACACCTTTAGAAAATCCTGATCTTGTCCTCTATACAGATGGTTCCTCAATTTATGAGAGAGGGAATCCGTTTTACTGGAGCTGCTGTAGTTTTCTGATTATGACACCCTCTGGGCAGCTTCTCTGCCTTCCATTTAGTGCACAGGCTGCTGAACTTGTGGCTCTTACACAGGCCTGTAAATATAGCTAAAGATAAGAGTGCCACCATTTTTACTGACTCGAATATGGCTTTGGCATATGCCACTTTATGGTATGATTTGGCGTTCAACGAGGCTTTCTAACATCCTCGGGAAGGCTATTGCCAATGGGGACCTTAATCAAGGACCTCTTAGATGCCCTAAAACTGCCTTCTTCCCTAGCCGTTGTACATTGCCCCTGCCCACACAGGGAATAGTGATCCTGTTTCAAAGGGGAAATGCACGAGCCAATTCTGCAGCCAAGCTTGCTGCATTAGAAGCTCCTGAACATGTATTTAACCCTCTCACCTTATGAGGATATTCCTTCCAACTAACCTATGACGATTCTGAAGTAGAAAAGATGGAAAAAGAAATTTAAGGCAAAACAGATCAATGGCACTTGGGTGTCTCCGGAAGGTAAGCCTTTCTTCCCCGGAAATTCTACCACCATGTATGCCTCTCTGGTTCACAGAAAAGGCCATTTTGGTACACAAGGCATTGTAGACTACTATTAAGAGAACCTGGATAGCACCAGGTGTAACTAATACAGCATCTCGAATCTGCTCGGGCTGTTCCACATGTCAGTCTTATAATCAGTATGCTTTTAAGGCCAAAGCTTATGGAGGGCGTCCCTAGCATATACACCTTTGAGCACTTACAAATTGATTATATTACTATGCCAAAAGCAGGACATTATAAATTTTGCCTTGTTATAGTTGATCAGCTCACTCGGTGGGTGGAGGCTTTTCCCAGCCCCCGAGCCACAGCTGCCTTTGTTGCCAAAATTCTTCTTAAAGAGATAGTACCTCGTTTTGGCCCACCAGCCCACATCGATTCTGACAAAGGCACACATTTCACTGATTCGATTTTATCCCAAATCTACTCTTTCTTGGGAGTGACTCCAAAATTCCACACGCCCTACCATCCACAAAGTTCAGGCCAAGTCATCACTGGTGGGAGGTGATACTTCTGTTGCTTCCTATATACAGGAATTACAGACCTTGCTACGTGAACTCCATGAGGCAGGAGCTGTGGTCCAGGCAGGACCATTAGACTTTTCATTGCATAACTTCAACCCAGGAGATAAAATATATGTAAAGAATTTTCAGAGACCAGTGGAACTCAACCTGCCTGGGAAGGGACTCTTTTCAGGTATTATTGACAACATCCTACTGCACTTAAAATTGGTGAAAAAGACTCATGGATTCATTGCTCTCATATAAAGCCCTGCACCATTCATAGGTGAAGAGATTTTCAGATAGACCCTGAGGTAGACCACTAAAAAGGTAAAAACCCTAAAGATAGCAACTGTTAAAGAGCAAAAGAGAGTTCAGAGGAAACAGGCAGGTTCCCATTTAATAATCCCACTGATCAGTTAATGCTTTGGACTCAGTCTTCTGTTAAAGTATCAGGAGACGGAAATTGCCTTTTTAGGGCTTTAGCAGACCAGCTAGAAGGTCACTGTAGAAAATCATCTCAGACACAGACAAGAAGCTGCTTCTTAGATTCATAGGTGAAGAGATTTCGAAGCTGCTTCTTATATGATAACCATAGACAAGAGTTTGAGTCTTTATAGTAAATGACTCCCCTTTTGAAGAATATGTTGATGAATTAAAGAAATTTGGAAAGTGGGGAGGAAAATGATACAATTGTAGCATTGCTAAGCCAGCATCAGCTGAATGTTGTGGTTCATCAATTAATCAGCCTTTATTGAGAATCAGTGGCACAGACAAAACTGATGCTAGAGAACTCCACATTTTCTACCATAAAGAACATTATGACAGCATTAGAAAGATCAATGACAATTCAGAAACCCCTGCCACTTTGGCATGCAGAGAATTGGGGAACCAGTTAAAACAATGTGGTATACCCCAAACTCTAGCAGCTTAACTACCTTAAAATTTAACAAGCATTTCCTTCCACAGGCAAAAGGCCTACTCTCGTTCTCTCCACCCCGGAAGTCAAAAAACTCGGCAGGCAGTCTGACATGTGCAGCAGGCGGACTGTTCATCTCCTCCCCAAAAGGGTGGTCCTTGAAAAACTGGCGTCTTTCAGTTATCCTAACCGACTGTTAAAAACTTTCATGTTTTACCACAAAGTGCATGGTGTTAACCTGGAAATTAAGGAAACAATCAATATAGGAGAAATAATTTCTTTAATCAGGACAGAGGAACTATAGCTCATGGTATAGCAAAGCTCCGAAGCTAGGAATACCCAAAGATAGGGAACAGAGGGACCAGGGGTTTTTATGGGGTAACAGAACAAAAAGGGAACCAAAAGATTGCTCCAGAGTGATATATAGCTACTTAATGTAAATGAACCTTTGACAAAAGAAATAATAGAACTGCTCCTAAATTAAGTATAGCTGTTACTGACTCTGAATAGAAACTATTTCATGTAGGTGGACCCTTTTTACATAATAACATAAAGTCCAGGCATTTGTCTGGGAAAGAGGGGACTGGGTGGGGAATCAGTTCTCAGTAAATGTTTTGGTTCTCAATGGTTATCCCTGACCTAATGTGACAGAGCCATGATCACCCCAAACTTTCATTATGCTCTGCTCAAGATAATGGAAAACTTGAATCACATCCTAGAATACTACTTTCTTAGGATTGCATTTAATAATGGGTAAGCATAGGCCCCCACAATATACATTGTTTCACTTCAAAAATGTCCCATCTGATTCAGTAACCCTCACAGCTTTCATAAAAGAGCTTTACAACAAAAATTATGACAGTTCAACAAAGAGCAGTACCAAGACTTTGATGGTCCTGGCCTTCATAGATTCCCTCTCACAGTTTTAGATTGAGGAATGGGTTGGTGTAATGTGTATGGCTATCACCTAAAGATATTGTTTGCTACCTACATGGTTCAACTTCTTCAATTTCTTCGGTGTGGTTAACATTTTAATTGCCTTACACTTTGTTATGTATCTATGACCTAGTACAGGAAATATCATTATTAAAGAGATTTTAAGTGTCATTGAAGTGATCAAAAATTCAAGAAGGAAATAGTTGGCATATTTTAAATACATTTATTTGTTCTAAATGTACATAAACATACTTACATGTACATAATCACAACTTATATAATTTTATGTGTATCAACCACCATTTTATAAAAAAACAAATAGATTGCAACTAATGTATGGCATAGATGTATACCACCTGCATATATGTATATGCAAACATAATATTTTTGTGTATTAATGCAAACATAAACACGAAAGCTTAATGTTCCTGACTAGATTATATTGTTATTTCTAGTAGTTCTCTTTTAGTGCCCATAATTGTGCTAACTAGAAATTCTTATCACTGGCTTAATCCAAAATGTCTTAATGATAATAAATAACTTCTGATCTAATGTCTTTCTTTTAAATATGAATATCCGCTTTATGTCAACTCTTCTATGACAAGTTATTTGTACTTTTCTATTGTCCAAACTACTTCTACCTGCCCCAAAGAAATCATGAATATAGAGCTGGAAGAGATATTAGAGATTATTTAATCCATTCTCCTTAATTTTAGTTGAGGAAAGGGAGGCCTAGAAAGGTTAAGTGATCTGTGCTTAACCAAACTAAAATATAGGCAAAAACTGCCACTTTGGTCCTTTGTTGAGGGGGATTTGTGACTTGGGTCAGGGAGCTAGCTCCCCCAAAGAATCGGAGGCTCATCACTAATCTTGTAAAACAAAAAGATTTTTTAGAAGAGAGGAATATATGACTAGGAGACAGAATCACTATGGAGACTGTCTCCCTGAGTAAGAGAAAACCCGGTCTTTTTGTATATTTACAAAACAAAGAAAGAGAAATTACTGGGGAGGGAATTACAAAAACAAACAAACAAAAAACTGGGAGGGGATTTTTGAATAATGGGGCATCAATAAGATATGCAGCACCCATCCATATCTTGTATATCATCTTGTAAACCTTGGCATTGCTTATCAGTATACTAGGGTCATGCTCAGCAACACCACATTCCTGAGGTAGGAGGCAGAGCTGTTTCCCTTGGGAAAATTTAAGGATTCCTTGGGGCTTGGGTCTCACATCCCACAAAATCCCTCTCTTTCAATAGCTCCTGCTCTTTGCTCAGACCTACATGGACCTATCACAGAGATCCCTAAAAATATAGCCTCAGCATTGACAGGAGAGCTACAAGATATGAAAAGTAGATGAACTTCCTTGTCTCCCGGGAATTAGATTTTATAGATAAAGAAAACAAGATTTAGAAAATGAAGTAATTTTGGCAGGTCAGGAGAGGTACTTTAAGGCAAGACCGTCAAAGTTTCCTGAATAACACCCTAAAGATGTTGCCATGTCATCACAATCTCTCCAAGTCTATAACTGCTGGTATACCATTTGTGTTCAGTTTGACTTCTTTAATCTGAGTTCTAATGTTTTGTTGCATATACAGCCAGTTTTATTTATATACCTATGTTCTGAAATGTACCTTTTTAGTTTTCAGAGAATTTGAAATTATTGTTTTTCTATTTTTGTTGCTTGCATCTTTGAAATGATTGCCCCTACATAGATGGGACATACATGCGTCAAGATCTTCCAGTTCTGGAGAGTTGTAAGGTGTCACAATTAGTGTAATAGGCTGCTTTATCATGTTTTCTTTTGATAAATATTGCAATGGTGGCAATTTCAAAATTTGGTGCTGTTTTTTTAAACTCTTCTAAGTAATATCATGTGCCATTTTTTCAGCCCTCCAAGTAGATAGAAGTCTATGCAAACACGTAACTTGCAACAGCCTCTTCTATTCATCCTGGTAGGAAACCTTAGTATTTATGACCCAAGCCTGGAAGACATGACATTAGTGGTGATTCTTTTGAACACTGGCAAGAAATACATAACAATCTTGCCTTGGTATATTTCAAATGCTTTAAAACTTCTCCACTGTGATGGTGAAAGACTTATTTAGAAGGATCATTGAAGTATTTCTGGCATATCACCAGCTTGTTTCAATTTGTGCTGTATCCTGAATATAAAGCGTGGCTCAAATTCAAAAATGTTTCTTTGCACAATGTGTCTTCTACTTTCTCCAGCCACAAAAATGTAATCTTTCTTATTAAAAGAATGATGATTTAGAAAAATGGAAACATGTTCTTTCTGTTACTTTTATAGGCATCAAGCACAAAAGATTTTAACATTAAGATATCACCATTTGTTGATCTAACAAGCATTCAGTGAGCTTCCATGTGTTGTACACTACACTTAGCAGCTAAAGGTGATACAAATACAAGTAAGACATAGTCTTTTCCTTGAAGTTTCTGTCTAGGAGAAAAGTAAGCCATTTAAACAAGTAGTTATGCAAATCTGCAAGTCATATGTACCATAATGTCAACTATTATGGGAACTTAAGAATGAGAAAACTAGGTTCTGGGTATCAGGTTGTTATTTCCTACTTATATTGGTTTTCAGAACCTAACATTCATAAACTTTTAATTTTTTAATTTTGCTGTTTTTTTTTAAATGTAGACCTGTGATATTTTTGGCATAGGGAATTCTTGATGTACAATTTCCTTCTGCTCATACATATTGGCCACTTCTCTATATTGTTTCCAAGAACAAACAAAGCTGCTAAATTTTTTTTCCTAATCATAGGAAGAGGCCAGTTTAATTGACACATATTCCTCCTTCTATATTTAAATATTTTATGCAGTTTTGGTGGCTCAAAGGAACTGAGAAAAAGAGAAGGAGGTACAGGACGCCTAATGTGGGCAGGTGCCAATGGAGACATAGATGGTGTTACTTTGAAGGAGGTGTTGGGTTAATAATTATTGACTAAATGTTTTAAAAACTGCTAGAAAAGACAGTAAAGTAGTATACTATGCAAGTGCAAATGTACATCATGATTAAAAATATATAAATGAAAACAAGTTGAATATTCACAAAATAGCCAAATATAGTGATATTTATGTAATTGAAATTTCTCCATATGTCAAAAGAACAGAGTTGAAAAATCTAAGGAGAATTTAAAAATTGTTATTATATTCTTGGTTACTAGTAGACTACTACTGCCTACCTCCAAAGTGTTAAATTAACATTTTGTCATATGAAGTGTAGGGGCCAAATTTTAATTGGGGAGTGTTAGCTCAGCAGCTCACTGCAATAGTGGGGCAAGGAAGGAGACCAATAGCCTCCCTCAAAAACAGAACAGGGTTTATTAACAAGAACAAACTTAAAAACACAATCAAGATCAGTAGAATTAAGGGAAATGAAAAAAATAGGGGAAGGGAAATGATACAACCTGAATAACACCACCGCCCATGGATCAGCTGAGAATACACGGCTGCATCCTTTCGATTTCCAGCTTCAAACTAGAATGGTGAAACTTCTCCCTTCTCCTTCCCAGCAGACCCCAGGCTGACCACACACAGCCACAAGCCAATTGGCTGGCAGCCCTGACTGACAGTCACATGACTGCCCTCACTGGCCTTCTAGTTATCATAATTTTGCCAGGTCCATGTGGACGGCTACAACCAGTGGGTGGAGCACCATGCAGTTGTAGAGGCATGGCGCCTGAGCCCCAGGCCAGTGCATGTGCTGGGGTTTTTAAAATTCTAGCCAAAAGATGGGGTCATAAAAACCTCAAATAACAATTAATTCTTTACAGAAGCAAGTTTTATTTAAGATCCTTTAACTGTCATTTAAAGCCTGCAGTCATTTTTCAGTACTCTATATCAACCTTTTCTCTTTCTCCTTCTATAGTTTACATTCAAGGAAAATTGTTTTACTCTTTAATCTGTGTTCAGTATACCTAGAACTTTGACCCCTTTCTGCTTGTGTGCCTAGAATGACCTCTATCTCTGTCTTTGCAAGATGATGCAAAGCTTCCTTGGAGTTCCACCCCTACACAATGATTTGCGTGCAGTAGAAAACTAAATGTTTGTCTAGTTGAATTGTATTTATCTTTCTAAAGATCACCTGACAGAATTGATTGTATACAGGGCATGGTATGTACCTGTTTTTGGCATCATCAAACCAGGACAGAAGTAGTAAGAATTTGGGGTTTTTTTTTGGTATATATATATATATATATATATATATATATATATATATATATGCAGTTTACCTACTTAAACAGATAAAGAGAAAGTAAATTACTTTACTTTCCTTTAGTTCATGATATATTTCAGTATATTTAAGACTTTTAATTCTATGTTTCCTTGTGCCTTTTACAAGTTGCATCTCATTTTCTGCTAAAGCTTTCCCAGTCTTACTCCTACAAGCATTCTATATTTACTCATACACCTACTTGTTAATCTGCACCAGTTTTCAGCATTTCTATTAGCATTTTAGCTCCTTATGCTGCTTAGTCATCCAGCTTCTTCATATATGTGTGTGTGTGTGTGTGTGTGTGTATACATACATATTTTTCCCCCCATTTTATGTACACAGGGATCATTTTTGCTTGTTCAGGGTAACAAAGGGAAAGAATTCTAGATGTGAAGTCAGGACATTTAGATCTTATTTTTATTTTAGAAACTTCCTAGTTCCCTTGATTTGTCACTTCAACTCTCAGACCTTTGTTTTCCTCATCTTTAAATAGGCCAATCTACTTCTCCTGTCTTTTTAACCATTCTCAGAAGACTAAGTTACAGGAATAAAGGTATTCAGCATTTGCTTACACAGATTGTGTAATAATCGTTGAATACATCAACAATCTTTTTACCATTTCCCTAGGATGTTCATACTCAGAATTTCCCATGATTTTCTGTGATCAAGAGCATATGGAAGAGAGGAATGTGTCCCAGTATTAGAGCTCAAGGTAAAGGACAGGAAAAAAAAGGTGGACACTCATTGACCAAGTTGTTATTTATCATCATCACCACCATCACCATCATCATCTAGTATATAATTGGAATCAGAATTTCTAGAGTTGAGAGACCATGGGTCCAAGACAGGATTCAGAAGCTAGAGTAATAATTAAAATCAAGGAGAGAGAGATTAATGTTAATTCATTAATCAAATATCTACTGTGTTCAGAGCCCTATGCTTAGAATTGGAGCAGATAGTACATTTAATTGAGACATGGTTACTGGTTTAATGTAGTTACTGAATCTCAGTTTTGGGGCAATCTAAAAAATTAAACCAACAGCATTGCTTCAGTTGCTCTTTCCTTTGTGGATGTCACTTATCAGTGTTAGTACACCAAGCTTAGTTTAGACCAATTCAGAGTTGCATCCTTATTATGAGATCAAGAGACTAGATGAATTAAGGCTCTGATTAGAGGGGTTTTTATACAGAGACTTAAATAAAGACCTTAGTAGAGAGCAAGGTTTTAGGTGCTTACCTTTTGGCAAGCATTAATTTCATAGAAGACAACATTAGATATAGCCAAATATTTAAGAATCCTAAGAATTTCCCTCTGAGAACATCTCTGTTTCTATTCATTTCAATCCAGAAATATGGACTATGTTATTTACTCTATCTTTGTTGACCTTGAAATCTTGAACTTGTGACTTTGGCTTCAGAAAATGTCTTAAATTTCTTGTGTTCTTAACTTTTCTTCTTGTTGACTCTCTCCCTCCAAAATTTCCATGCTTGGGTTTATAAAATCTGGAATGGATTCTGGATCTGATTGTTCTCTTTGCTTCAATATTTTCATTCAGATTAGTTAGCTGTTAGCTGTCAGGTTAGTTATTTGACTATACAATCCTTAATTCTAATTAACCAGGCTAAAAAACTTAAATATGAGAATCATAAGAACTACCTTCTTTTACATTTCTAGCTATCTGATGTAAAGGTTTATCTTCACTAAGCTCAAATGTGAAACACTATTTAGACTATGGAATTGTTTCACCCCCTTCTCCAAACAAAAACCCTAGAATTTCATTCAGGAATGAACCGTTAAGTACAAACATGTCACAGTGGTGTCACATGCACTACTACTGACATGTTGCAACAAATTTAATCATATCATTTGGGAAACTGAAAGGGCCTTCTTTATTCAAGTATCAGTGAATTTATAGGGGCAGAGAGATAATCTTCAGCTACCTGACTATTGGACTAGAATTAGATATTTTATTGTCTTGGTTTTCATTTTGAAAACCTGACTTCATTATCAGTGAAGGCATGGATCTTTGAAAGATTTCTACTTGATCCTTGATGATCTATCTCAATTCTCTAGAAAAACTAGGAAATTTTTACTTTCAAAGTTTAATTTACTTGAGCCTAAAAGGGGCTTCTAAATTTAGGAAAGTAAATAATCCTTTCTTCTAATTGTTTTTCAAAAATCTATGGGATACAAAGACATGGAATATCTCAAATTATTTAAAGTTCTTATTTTGGAGCTAAATTTAAGAGTACTAGTTAGGAAAATAATATGTAATGGTTAAAATAAAACTTAATGTATACAGTTTCATTTTGATACTGAATGGCTGAGCGGCAAGAGCTTGAAGGCTTTCATTTTCTTAAAATGCTGGTACTTTAAATAATAATTACTACTATTCTTCACTTCTTATTGATAGAATAATATTAGAACCTGAGGTAAAAATTTGATGTTAAAATCATGTAACTTTTAAATACTAGGAAACAACTTTGATAACAAAAATGATGAGATGCAGAAAAGGAATCTAAAACTTCTACTAGGTGGGAAATGGATTATAATATTTGTAATAATCTATCAGACATAAGGAATTTTTCTATGTCATTCTCTTAAAGTACCTAGAAGAAAAAGTCACTATATGTAATGTGGGACAATGGGATGAGTTAGTGAATAGGTCAAGATTTCAACTCATCAACTACTCATTATAAGTACTATGCATTAGACACTTGGGATTAGACCTGGGATAGAAAGAAAAATGTGTAGGTGTAGACTGCAATGTTTTGTATTGGTGAGAGTAGTGTACAAAAGTCAATTAGATTTTGGTATTGTTGGATAAATCTAATAAAGACAGGAATATGGCCCAGAGGGTTGAGACTAATTACCTTGCCTTCTTCCCTTAGCTTTTATTCTTGCTTCGATTTGTTTAAACATCGGTCAAGGCAGGAAATTGAGCAAGCTGGGCTTTTTGTAGTACAAACATTAACATAACTCCTGTGTAATTTTATGCACCAGTCCTCTGGTAATTTGTGGGTAGGGGGTTGGACAGAATGGGGAAAAGAATGTCCATCATTAGTCAATTGAGTTTTTTTTTTTTTTTTTTTTTTTAGTAAGGCAATTGGGGTTAAGTGACTTGCCCAGGGTCACACAGCTAGTAAGTGTTAAGTGTCTGAGGCCGGATTTGAACTCAGGTACTCCTGAATCCAGGGCCAGTGCTCTATCCACCACGCCATCTAGCTGCCCCTATCAATTGAGTTTTTTTATGGAATTTTCTAACCTTAAGTCTGGGACAATAGAGGACTTCAAATCAGAACCAGATACAGGCAGTGAAAAAAGATAAGATTTAATCTGAACCTGGATTAGTTTGGAAGGCTTCAACTAGGTGAGGTGGTTCATAGCCCATATTATGGTCTGAAAGAACCCTGTTCATTTCAGCAAATAGTAGATAGGGACAGAGAATAGGCGGACCCAAAGAGGAAAAGCCCAGAAGATGGTGGCATAGAAAAGTTCAACAACCATGAAATCAGCAGACACACCTAATAGAGACAATGAGATGTCAAGCTGAAGCAATTTTTCCTTGTCTCAATTATTTCCTTGATCTGTTCCTTTCAGATGTTTCCCAGCCCTCATAACCTCCTTGCACGTTCCCTTTCATGCATATGTCCTGTCCATTTTTCCCGCATTGGTGTTAACTCCATATGTTATGTGGTCACTTTTATTCTCTTCATGCTTGCCCTCTAACATGGGTGTGTAATGTATAAGAGGACAACCCATGTGGATAAACTTTTCTTGTCAATGTAATTAATGTGATTAAATGTATATTGGTGAACTATTGTTTATTTTCAGTGGGTGGTGATGCAAAGAGTAACTTGAATTTGGAGTAGTTTTTTTTTTAATTTTGATTAATGTCTTTTGTTTATATATAGCAGTCATTTCTAAACACATTCTTCCCTACTTTCTTAACCTTTGAGTCTTCCCTTAAAAGAAACCCTTAGGAAAAGTGAATAAAGACATCAGAATAAAAACATAACTAAGTAGAAGAGTTTGGAAATTAGAAGGGATACTTTAAGTCAAAATTAGGATGAAAGATCAAGTTTGAAAAAGATGTCAATAGGTTAGAATATTGAGATTACTCTAATAAAATGAAAATCAGAAGGATTAAATATATATTATAATATGAAAAAGGGAGACACATCTAGATAATAATACATCTAAAGGAGATATAGGCATTTTAGCATACTACAGGCTTAGTAAGAATCAATGTTGAGATATAGCAGACAAAAATAATTAATGCCATCTTCAACTGGATTAAGATAGGGACAAGTGTTCAGAACTAAGGAAATGATGCTTGCTTGATACTCTAAATTGATCAGAACATCTGGAGTGTCATGTTAGCTACTGGTGCCACATTTTAGAAATTCACTGATAATTTTGGCCAGAAGAAGGCTATTACTGTGTCAAAGGGCATCAATACCAAAAGCCACATGAGTATCAATTGAAGGAACTAGAGAGGGTCAGCCTGGAATAGTGAAGACAGTGTAGACATGATTGGTGTCTTTACACTTTTAGTGGTTCTTAAGTAGAAGGCTTTGGATTTCTTTTGTTTGACCTCAAAGGAAATAAACAAGAACAATGAGTAAAAGTTATAAAGAGGTCAGTTTAAGTTTGACATATGGGAAGACTTTCTAACAATCAAAATTTTCTAAAATGGACTAGACTTGGTTCCATGTATAATGTATTCCCCATCATGAGGTGAGGGGTGTTAAATCAAACTACAATTTGGGTATGTATTGTAGAAGGAAGTCATGTTAATTTGGAAGCTATGGCCTTTAAAGTTCCTTCTGAGTTCTTGTGATTCAGTGATAAAGTAGTAGTAATGAGCAAAATAATAATAATAATAATAATAATAATAATAATAATAATAATAATAATAATAATAATAATATAAAGTAGTAGGAACGACATGAAAAGATCAAATAAAGCAAAATATTCAGGCAAAGAAATTGAGGAGGGATTGTATTGTTGACCTTGATGCAAATTATGGAGCCTAAGACTGAGAGAACCTCAGGAAAATCTGCGTGTAAAATTTAGGGAAATAGTTGTTTTGTCTTAAAGGGTGGCTAGGTGAGTTTATTTTCTCACCATTTTAACCTGACCCAATAAACATTACTAGGCTAGGTGTTGCAAATGCAAATGGTTTCTCCTTAGGGAACTTTCACTGACCAACCTTGAAGTAACTATTAGATAAAAGCCCTAGGTAATGATTCCAGAAGAAAGAGAGATTGATATATCTTGGAGCAGAAGACTCCAAAGAAAGGACCCTAAGCATCCAGAGATGTTGCATCTTCAATATTTACCAACTTCACCCCCAACTCCCATTAGCAAGGATTATAAACATGGATCATCACAACTTTTAATGGACTCTACCACAAAACAGGTGCTTAAAGTCTATAATACACATAGCATGGCTAGATCCTCTGATCTTATTGTTATGGGCAAAGCACTTCATGGCTTTCTAATAATTAAACTCACAACCAACTCTGACTATTTGGCTTCTTCCCATGCATGTTCTTTACTGTCATGGACATTGATGAGGGCTTACAACTAAGCCATGTTTGAACCTATGATTATTTCATGGAAGTCTACAAATAGATGCCTGTATACTGAAAAGGTAAAGTATATTCATTTCTCCTTTGTAGTAGGACCTAATTTTACCATGTTCTCCTAATAATTAGCTTACCCACTTGCTCTGAAGAGATAATCAACTCTAAAGTCTACACTTATTCATTCTCCTCCACTCTAATATTTTGTTCCTAAGAAGTTGCTCAAGGTTACATACCTAGATGTCTATATCCTGTTTCACATTCACTCCCTAATGATCTACCTCTACTCTGTAGTCACATAGAACCCTTCTTTCTTCTCTCCCATTGGGCTTCTCAGTCTATAGCTAATATTCAGCAGCTCCACTGCTTTGATGCTCTCTTAACAGTTCAGAAATTGTAGTTCTGTATAGCTCTGAGAATGTACATATTGTACATACTCTCTTGGCCCTACACACTTGTCTACCTTCCCTTGGCCTTCTCAGCTCTAACCATTTCACTCCTCTTGTCCTTTTTCCTAGGCAATGGAGCTCATCTCATGAAGCTTTAGAGTTCATGAAAAGGACTGTCCTTCTACACATTCATGCTATGTTCCAAAATGTTCAGAGAGTGTCTACATATAGCACCTATGAGGAGGGAGGTCTACCTATTCCAGCAGCTTTTTCCCGGGTTTCCAGTTCTTCTTTTGCTACTTTACTCATGCTTTCTCCTAGAGTTTCTCTCTCACCCACCTCCTGTTTTTCTTATTTTTTGAACCCTGTGCTTTTTTCTCTTCTTGATTTTAGGACTAATGTTCTACCAGGTGCTTTTAATGTTCCTTTTCCTTGGCCTCCAAGCCCAATAGTCATGAAACTATTCTTTTTTCTGCCCTGAATGTTCTTTGTTCCCATTTCTCTTCCAAATAAATCTGCCATACTGGGGGCTTCCCTTAACTCAGCACAACCTGACCTCCCTGCTGTTCTGTGGTTCATACCATTAGTCATTCAGCCCAACACTAACCAATTCAACTCGATTCAGTCTAATTCCACAAACATTCATTGAGTGCTTTCTTAGTGTCTAGCACTGTGCTAGGTGCTGTGCAAATCCTCCAGCTACTTCTGTAGTCATCATTAATCAGTCTCTTGGCCTTCACACAGTCATTCAAAGAGAATTATTTAATTCCCTGTTCTCTGCACACTCTTATTATGCTCTAGGATTCATTGACAAACACCCAGGGGCTGCCTGCCTAGCACACCTACTCCACCAATTAATTACCAGTGTAAAGAGAACAATTATGGACAGCTGCATCTTCCCCATGTACTGCCTTCCCATGGGGATCTCAATTAAAACATTTCAGCTCAGTGCTCTTTTTTACTTCCAGTCCTTTTTCCATTAAACAGTATTGCTGCCAGTATCAGGGTTAGGAAACAGTCAAGCTAAGTTTTGAGAGAGACAGTTGTAGGACTGGTTAGAACTAGGAAAAAAAAAAACCCAAACCTAAAACTAATGTACTAAGTACTAAGTATCAGATTCCATGGTTAAATAAATTAAAGCTGGTGATTTACCTTTCTGCATAGTAATACCATAACCCACCTATTCCATTCTTATTAACTGACTGAACATGTGATGTGCCAATGACAAACCACAATGGGCTCTGGATATAACAGTATGAGACGTGTGTTTGGGGGAGTGTTACAGATTTGTAGTTTAGATATATGTTTTGATAAGTTGATTAATGAAAGATCTCATAAAATGTGAGTACTTCTATCCATTTATACTGTAAATTATCCATGCTTTTTCATCCCATGTGATTATCTTTCCATAAATCCTCCATAAGCTATCTACCTAAAGCAATAGAAAACTTCATCTGGATCTTTCAATGGTTTGCGTACTTTTTAAAAATGCACCCATGCCCATGTTTGTTTCTCTGCCCTGTAAAGTTTAAAGGCACAAATCAACTTTGTCAACCATATAGCAGTGAATTTCAGTACTATATCTAAAACTTGGAGAACTTGGGACAGTCAGAGAAAGGTATTTGTATTTCTAGATCACAGGTTAAATATAAGAATGAAAGTCCCCTGGCCATAGATGGTCCTTGGAAAACAACAAATATAACATTTTTCCCTTCTTTGCAGAGGTAGGAGGTGTATAAGGGTTAGGAATATTGAATATACTGATAGACATGGTTGATTTGCTAGTTGATTACTTTTTCCCCCTCAATGCTTGTTAGAAAGGCATGCTGTATTAGGGGAGGAGAGAAGAATATATTTGGAAATGTAAAGAATTAATTGTTATTTGAGGTTTTTATGACCCCATTTTTTGGCTAGAATTAAAAAAAAAAACCCTCAGTGCAGGCACTGGCCTGGGGCTCCGCAGACTGCATGGTGCTCCACCCACTGGTTGTAGTCATTGCCATGGCCCTGGCACCTCATGCCATCACCACTCGCTAAGGCCTACATGGGCCTGGTAAAATTATAATGATTGGAAGCCTAGTGAGGGCAGACATGTGACTGTCAGAGCGGCCAGCCAATTGGCTGGAGGCTGTGTGTGGTCAGCCTGGGGTCTGCTGGGAAGAAGGGAGGTTTTCTGCCATTCTATCTTGAAGCAGGAAGGCAACAGGATGCTGCTATGTATTCTCAGCTAATTCCTGGGCAGTGGTGTTGTTCAGGTTGTATAATTTCTCTTTCCCCATTTTATTTCCTTTCCCTTGATCCTACTGATCCTGTTTGTGTGTGTGTTTTTTTAAGTTTGTTCTTGTTAAATACATCCTGCTGTGTTTTGAGGGAGGCTGCCAGTCTCCTTCCTTGCCCCATTATTGCAGTGAGCCGCCTAGCTAACACTCCCCAATTAAAAATTGGTCCCTACAGAAATAAAGATAATTCAGCAACAGAAATTATCAAAATTATTTCTAAAATAGAAAATAAAGTTTCAAATCAATGAAGAAGTCAAAATTGGGGCCAGCAACCTATATATTTGCATGTTTCTCATGGTCTGGGTAAAGACTATGACCATAGTCTCCCTGGATAACATCACTATTGAAGCACTGAGAACTAGCAGACTCCCAGAACTAGCTCTCAAAATAGTACCATGCCCCATGCCCCAGGATGAGTGAAAACTTTAACATAAAAATCAAAGGTGAAAAAATAGGCTGGGAAAATGAACAAATGAAAACAAAAACAACAAAAGAACTTGACCATAAAAAGCTACTATGTTGTCAGGGAAGACCAAGATATAAACTCAAAAGAAGACAATAGTGTGACAACAGGTACAAGCAACAGTCTTAAAAAGAAGTACCAATTGGACTCAAAGCCAGCAAGAATTCCCAGAAGAGTTAAAAAAAGAGATAAGAGTAGTAGAGAGAAAATTGGGGAAAAAATATATGAGAGTGACACAAGAAAATCACAAAAAAGGATAATCTTGGTAAAAAAAGCATAAAAAATATTGAATAAAATATCACTTTAAAAAAAACAGAATTGGCCTAATGATAAAAGAGACAAAAATTCACTGAAGAAAAGAAATCTTAAAAAGAATATTTGGTCAAATGGAAAAAGAGGTATGAAATCTCACTGATGAAAATAATTTATTAAAAATTAAATTTGAGCAAGTGGAACCTAATGACTCTTAGATAATTCAAGAAACAATCAAAGTCAAAAGGAAGGAGGAGAAGGAGACAGAAAAGGAGGAGGAGGAGGAGTCAACTATCTCATTGGGAAAACATTTGACCTCAAAAGTAGATTAAAGGGAGATAGGGGTGATAATATAAGAATTATTGAACTACCTCAAAGCCATGATGAAAAAAAAAAAGAGCCTAGACATTATCTTTCAAGAAATTTCAATGGAAAATTGCCCCAATATCTTAAACCCAGAGGGTAAAATAAAAACTAAAAGGCTCCACTGATCACCTTCTGAAAGAGATCTCAAAATGAAAATTCCCAGGAATATTATACCTAAGTTCCAGAACTAGTTCAAGGAGAAAATATTGCAAGCATCCAAAATGAAATAATTTAAATATCATGAAGCCACAGCCAGGATCAGACAAGGTTTAGCAGCTTCCTTTTTAAAGGAGCAGAGAGGTTATTTGATTACTGTGAGAAGCCTCTCACTCCTGGAAAATTAAAAAGTAAACTGCTTTTGACAATTTAGTATGAAGAATCCTATGTGAATGTGATTTGTGTCTTTAAGAACTCTACCATAAGAGAAATGAGGTAAAATGTAGTTTGGGGTCACAATCTATATACCTGTGTCTTTTGCAATGATAATTTAAGCCTTCTAGATCTACTAGGAGATTTACTCAGAACTCAGTTTGACTTCAAAGCAGTCTGGAAGAATTGAATGTTGAAGAATTTAAATACATGATTTCCCCCTCATTAGAAAAGGACAGATTCATAAATATTAAATCAGCTTTCTTCTTCCTGGCATTTCATGTCTTTGTATTTCTAATGGAGACTAAGTGGGAGGTGATGATAATATGCTGATTTTGCTTATTGTTACATTTTAAAATTGAAAGACCTACTGGGAATTGCAAACATTTGGCATCACTCACCACATAAAACTACTAGCAAGACCTTGGTCTTCCAGGAACTTTATCAGATTTCCTTCAGGGCACTTATGTTGTTTGATTTGTTTTGTTTCTGCTATATTTACATTCTGATTTTTTCTCTTCTTCCTTTATTGCTGCTTTTATCAGACATCTTGAATTCTGGAGGTCAGGGTTGACCAATAAAATCTCTAATATCATTTAAGTGATATAAGGTACTTAGTAAGAACTAAGTATCTTATCATCAAGGGCTAGAATATGGTAGAAGCAATATCCTAATCTCTGTCTCCATAGAATTTCAACTACTTTTTCTTTAAATGATATTTGAACTATTCTTTAGACTTTATTGGTTCAGATCATACTGCTAATATTGCTTTTTCATCACCTAAATACAGTAGCCATAGAGACCCTCAGGTAGTCTTTGGTGTTTGGGTTGCGGATCATCATGGGCAATTCGGCAAGTACCTATATGTATATGTGTGTATATGTACATGTAAACATCTAAATATGTGTATACATATGTAAGTATATATAAGTATATGTATGCATACACATATAATCACAGATACTTGTATATATGTAATTATATTATACACAGGCATATACATGCCTGTACATATGTGAATATATATGTTTAGATACATGTATATTTATATATTATATGTACACACACATATATACAATACAATAAATATGAATGATGTTTTTTCAAATTAATGATGAAGCTAAATCAGGCTCACTGGAATCTAAATTAAGTTTACAGGGAACTGACTGATTTTTTTGAGTTAAGCCCAGCTCAGAACACCCTTCCAGGAATGAACCTCTTAGAATCCCTTCTTTCCTTCATGTCTCTACTCAAGTACCACCTTTTTCATAAGCCATCTCCTGAACTCTACTCTAGCAATAATTATCCCAGTGAATCAATCAAAAAACTTTTATCAGATGTGTACTGTATATAAGGCATTGTTCTAAGCCTTAGGCATAAAAAACAAAGACAACCCCTCCCCCCTTAAACGAACTGATATTTTACTGGAGGAAACAACATATGTGTGCATAGGTATATACCAAAAAAAGTACTTTTGGGAGGGTAAGGCATAGCTAGCCACAGATATTAGGAAAGACTTTGTTTTGTCATCAGGAAATAACGTCTTCACAAAACATATGTGAAAAAACGGTGTTCATTACAAGAGAAATGGACATGGATGAGAACCCCTATGAAAGTGTAAGGAGTTCACAATCTAAAGAGACGCTTGCATATTTATGAAATTGCAACAAAAGGAGGGGGAAGAACAGCAATCTCTTCCTAGAGCGGAGTGGCATGGGAGGAGGGAAAGATCAGTAGGAGTGGGGAAAGGACTAATTTCTTTCCAAAGGTCAAGATAAAGTATGAATAAATGATGACAAAAATGACATTCTTTTCCCTTGAGAACTGCTACACTATGAAGATACTTATCTATAAGGTTCCCAATTGCACAATTTCTCAGTTTGGTACAAACTGACTAGTGCTTCCCTTGACTCCCAAGAATATCCAGGGAGTAAAGGTTGGTGTGCAAATAACAAATTATGTCAGTTCAAGTTGGGTTTTGTCTGTGACATGTTCAGTGCCTCCTGCATTCCAGTTTTTTTTTTTTCTTTTCTGGAAAATATGGCAACTCAAGAAGAAAAGTTCAGGGGATCCCTTAACAGTATGCAGTAGTAGATTAAACTGATTTTTGAAGGAGACTAGGAATTCCAAGTAGCAAAGATGTGTGGGAAATACAATCTAGGCATGAGGATTGGACAGTGTACAAAGACATGTAGAAGAGAGATTTGTCATATATGATTTAGAGTAAGAAGGCCTTAGGCATTGTTCATTCTGTCTAAGTTCAAGACCCTGGGGTACTGATTAGGCTACATATTTGTCCATTTGTAGCCTTTAGGTAAGGAGACCAAGAATGAGACTAAGCTAAGACTCTCTTAAGGGGCTAGTTTATATAAACCAGTGTCAAGAAAGG
This sequence comes from Dromiciops gliroides, assembly GCF_019393635.1. Taxonomy (NCBI): domain Eukaryota; kingdom Metazoa; phylum Chordata; class Mammalia; order Microbiotheria; family Microbiotheriidae; genus Dromiciops; species Dromiciops gliroides. Next base: position 134,676,477 of record NC_057863.1, on the reverse strand, counting down.
GGGATAGTATTTCAGATTTAACTAACTTTATTTTAGGTAGGCTATTGTTGTTGACTTCAGTACATACTGTTATAGAAAATTAAATATAGTTTAATCTGCCCGTCTCCTAAAAAAAATTCAGAAATAGATCAGATTTGTTACCATACCTGTCCTCCTACAAAAAAAAAAAAAAAAACAAAACAAAACCCAAAACCACAACAAAAACAAAAACAACAGATCAGATAACATAAATCTACCAAAAAACAGATCAGAGAACATGGCTAAAAACAAGAACAGAGAATATAATGTCTCCTACAGGATAAACCAGATCAGAGACAGAAAAATAAACAATGCCAAATTAATTTGTCCCAAGAAGAAATATAACATGATCATGTTGGAGACTCCTTTCCAAAGGAGCTGAGGGACTTACTATTTTGAAGGTATATAAGGTTTTTTGTTCACTGGTTACAGGGCATTGTCAGTTACAGATCAAATCAAAAACAATTGCTGTAACAAGAATGGATGTAACAAGTATGTAGGAAATACAAAAACATCATAGTAAGATTACAGGATTCCAAAAAAGTGTTTGGCAATATGAGGATGCCCAGATGTCCCCATAAAATAGGGATTTATTATCCTGAGGGAAAATAAGTCACCAGGTATGGCCTAATCTGCTATCCTTCTGGGTTCAGTTGGGAGTTCAATTGAAGGACATTTTGTTCCTATTAATACAATTAATCCAGGGTTTCATAAAACTCTCTTGGATAATAAGGCACCTCTATCAAATCCAGGTGATCTGTACATTCATATTAACACTTTGCTGGGGGATTAGGGTATCTGGGGGATTACTGCACTTCCAGATCCTTGATGCTGAATGTTTAGTTTTTTTTTTTTTTTTTTAGTTTTTGTTTGTATTTAGTAATTCGTGTGTGTGTGTGTGTTTGTGTGTGTGTGTGTATGTTAAAATTTGCTTCACTGATAATATCTTCAGATGTGCATCATGGATTGGGGCCAGAGTTGTACCTGACATAAAACACAGAAACTCAGGGATCTCTTGATCTTAGTAGATTCAGAGTACAAAAGGAGAGATATTCTGACATTATTGAAAAGAACTGCAGTTTTTTCTTTGAAAAATATAAAGCAGTACTGGACTCAGTAAAAACCTGGTTGGTATGTTTCATGTGGATCCACATAATTCTTTTTATTCTACTCAGATTTGTCCTTCTCATTCAAATTGTTTCCCCTTATAGCTTTGGAATTTAACTTTTTACACATTGATACTGGGCTGAGCAGACTTCTTATAGAATTTTATTCCACATAATCTTGCTTATTTTCCTCAGAACCTGTTGAAATCTACTTTTCCAGAATCTAGGAATATGTATACTTTTTTCTTTCATTTAGTATCTTAAAATCCAAGAGGTAGTCACCTTTCCCTGAGAGTCCTATAATTTTTACTTCTGCTTATAACACTACTTTCTCCTTTTTGTTGACCATTATATCCATAATTGAATTTCCCCATTTTGGTAGACCAATATAGATTCCATTGCCCTGAGGTAAAATCAGTTCCCAAAGTGGTTAAAAGCAGTTGAGAGGGCAGCTAGGTGGTACATTGGATAAAGCACTGGCCCTGGATTCAGGAGGACCTGAGTTCAAATCCAGCCTTAGACACTTGACACTAGCTGTGTGACCCTGGGCAAGTCACTTAATCCTCATTGTCCCACCAAAAAAAAAAAAAAGTGAGAGAGAGATGATGGACCTAAAGATCAGAAAGAGGCATATATTTTAACATGGCCAGTGTTTGAATTGTTTTGTTTTGGTTTTGCTTGTCTATACTTATTACATTTTTTCTTTCTTTAACCAAGTTAAAGGAGAGATACAGGTAAAAAGCAAAAAGTGAGCACATTACATTTTTGAAATACACAGAAGAGAACAAAAGGAAGTTCAGAAGAAAGTACTAAGTAACATGTTGGAATTATATACTATTTTAAAGCAGGTGGTATGAAAGAGAGAAAGCCAGGACAGGGTGTAGTAAATAAGAGTGCTATGCCTGGAGTCAGGCAGACTCATCTTTCTGAGTTCAAATCTGTTCTTAGACACTTACTGTGTGATCCAGGGCAAGTCACTTAACCCTGTTGGCCTCAGTTCCTTATCTATAAAATGAACTGGAAAAGGAAATGACAAACCATTACACTATCTTTGCCAAGAAAACCCCCAACTAAGAAGGTCACAAAGAGTTAGAGGGGACTGAAATGACTGAACAACAACGATAACATAAAATGGAGATTCACAGTTTCATATATGATCATCTATCTGTGTTCTGTATGGAAGTGCTCACGAGAAAGGATTTAAGTAAGAATTTTATAAAATAACAAGGATTGTACATAGGTCTGATCCTTATAATAATAACATCAGTATGTGGAGCTCCCACAGTGGACTCTCTCCTCTGTTGGAAATGAACAATTAGTCTATAATTTTAGTCTTAGAGTTACCTGAGCAATTAAAGCTGCTACATGTTAGTGGCAGGACTTAAATTCAGGTCAAGCCTAACCTTAGTTCACTTTGTCATTCTGTCAGCTTTTCATAATGTATTTTTCAATGTACACCATGCACATAGAAAAAATGTTTTCCCACTCTTGTAAAGAAATATCTCTTTGGTAGAATCTTTACATTTGTTTTGAAAGTTACAACTATTTTTCATACAAAGAAGAGCCCAGAGATAAAGGTAAATTAATATAAAGCCTACAGTTTTTTGATTCATCTATTAAGCAGTTTTTCTAAATTCAAATGATATTCAAACATATTTTTATCAATCCAATAAGTAGTAGTTAGATTTTAAATACTCTTAAGTTGCCTACTCAGGGAAGTTTATTTTAAGGGAGAAAAATGTTTGATTCTCTTCAAGATAATCGAATTACAAAAGATACATTCATTTCAGCTTCATCTGAAGGACTTAGTTGAATACTTATGTTAGCCTCTTGCGACATTTATTTTCCTTAGCAATTAAGGGGAGGAAAAAAAAAACAACCCTTAAACTCATTCTTTTAAAATTACTATCTCCCAGTGTTTTCAAAGAAATAAAAACAAATTTAGCCTAGCTCAGTCAGTGTGACTGGGATTTTACTTTGATTCAGAAATTGTTTGTTTGTTTTCTTTTTATGTCCTTAGGCAGTTCTTTGGAATTTCAAATGAGATCAAGTTTGGAAACACCACCACCATTTAAATATAATGATCCCTACACTAATGCCAGAATTCAAGAAAGGCCTTCCAGGCCATTAAGTAGCTAGATTTGAGAATGATCCCTTTTTCACTAGTATCCTCACTACCATTTTACTTTTATATAAGCCCGTTTTTCCAATGGTGTTGCTAGTGTATGTGGGAGAGTGTGTCCCAGGTTATTCAGGGGAATATTTTTTTTGACTGTTCTTACTATACCATCTTAGTAAATACTTTGTTAAAAGTTAATTAACCCTGCTAATGATTAACAGTAGCAATCCCTTTTCAAAACAGTATGAGAAACCCAGCTTCTCAAAATTAATCCTGGAAAATTTAAGAGTAGCAGGAATCATTAACTTTGAGAAGAATTTAGGGTAGGAAGCCTACTGGAAGCTGTAGGTCATTTAAAACATAATCAATTTTTTTTTAATGTTAATCATCCTCTGAATACTGTGATTCTTTTGTCAAAGACAGTATTCATTATGTAGAGGCATGTGATTTTTTTAAGATATACGATTTGGCTCTTCCCATTCATTTTTGCTAAATCTGCATTTTTTTCAAAAATGTTTGTCATCTCTCAATATCTCCCTTACTCCTTTTATATTAAAATGATCAAGTATCAAAATGTATTTTTATTTAGTTAGGAGTTCTTATCAGGTTCTTCAAAGAATTTCTCTACCACCCTATCCTCCATAACCAACATTGACACAATAGCTGCAGTTATTTTCATATTCCTCATTGTGTTTTCCATATAACAAACTAGCAAACAAGCCTCAAGCAAGCAAGAAAAATAATACCCATCATGTATTGTCTAGATTTCATCATTTATATCTAATAGTTCTCAATATTTTATTCAAATCTTACTTTTCCCCTATTGTCCTTCAGGAACACAGAGAAACTTTTAAAAAACTTAAATGCATCTCCCCTTAAGAAAGAGAAGAAGCAACAATTAGATTTCCAAGAGACACACTCTTAACCAAAATCTGTATGGACAAGGTTGAGTGTTTTATTGGATTTGTAGAGAGGCCTCAAATGTAACAGTTAACCTTTGAATTTGACAGATTACACTACAAAGCAGGTGAGATCTTGTTACAAACACTGAAAGTTGGATGAGGCATATATCATTGGAGAGATGTTTCTAGGTAATCGAATTTTTAGTGTTGACCTATAAAGCTTCAATGCTATATTAACAATATTCATTTTATGAGCATAATCAGTAAAAATTGAACAACTTTAAAAGTGAATTTTAAAAACTTTAATTAGTGATTTTGTTTTTTATGTCATAATCATTTCCCGATAACTTAATACTCTCTCGTAATGTAGAAAAAACAATTACAGAACAGTCTGATAAATCTTTAGTGAACTAGAACATATGTAACATTTTATACCTTCATGTTCCAATATTATGCAAAGAATAAAGTGTATTCCTACTTCAGTTCTCTGGAACCAACTTTGGTTAATGTCTTTTAGCTAAATTTGACTATCCTTTGGTATGCTTTTCATTTACTTTCTCATAATCATATATTTTGTTTCATTGGATCTAAATTTTAAAAACTGGGTATCATTTTTCACAAATCTTATCACATTGTATCTGAATTCCTTATATTTTTAGTTCCTTACATACCAATAATACATGGTAGCATTTGATATTCTTCCTTAGGTCAGTCTCTCTCTGATTTCATGGTCCTCTTTAAGAACAAAGGACAAACAACAACAACCAACATACAACAGCGACAAAGGACAACAGCAACAACAAATCTAACTGATAATATCCACCTCTTAACTAGTTTGTCTTTTCCTCCTACTACAGAATGCTTGCTGTTTTGTATATCTTGGGATATATACAAGTGTTCTGCTATTTACCCCCATGGTGGTCACATCAATGGATCAGAGTATGAAGAATTTAGTAACTTTTCTCAAATATTTACATAATGGTGGAGTTCCACCCATAGTATAGTTAATGTAATCATAGAAAGGCCAGACACCTTAATTCCATTCAATCAGAAGTGTAAACTAGGTGTGAATAAGTCCTTAATCAGTTTTGGATGATTACAGGATTTTTGTAGCTGGATAAAAGGCAGGTAGCACATGAAAAAAAAAACCCACAAAAAACCTTAATTGGTTTTTGGGCTATATATGAAAATAGCAATCCAGTTTAAAGTCTGTCAGTCAGTGGTAAGACAGTCTAGTGCTAGAAATGTTCCAGCTCAGAAGATTCCAGTTTGAGATTTGGAACCATACCCCTGACAGGGAATCACCTTGGAGGGGGAGTAGTAAGGTAAACTCTTGCCTCCCTATTGACTATGTCTTTAGAAATTGAACAAGTAGTAGCAAGTGCGTCCAGGTAGGATGATAGAGTCTGGACCAATAGGAGGTGCATCCAGCTAGGATAACAATGCAAGAAATGGCATCATAAGGGAATTTGACCTTTATGGTTGAGAAAAGTGCCTGTTATTAATTCTACAAAGTCCCTGACCCTGAGAGCCTTGCAAATAATGTACACCTAAGGGGAACTTCATGAGGATTTTAGGATTTTATAAATGGAGAACACAACTTGAAGTAACTAGGAATTTTACTAAAGGTGTAGTTCACTAATTTGTACATTCAATTTGTGTTTACCTTTTGTGCTGACCATTCTGTATTTGCGGAAAAATGTTCTGAGACTTGGGAATGTGCTTTTTTTTTTTTTTTTTAATAATTACTTACTGTTCTTGGCATACTATCTTTGTAAATACCCTTGCTAAAAAGTTATTAAGCCAGGGTGACATTTAGTTGGGAACCCACTAGTGGAGACAATAACAACAGTGCTAGCCACTCTCCAGGCACTCAGAATACAACTATAAGTGGGAGTTGGGGAAATGTCCCTAGAGGTAGTCCTACACTTAAAAAAAAAAGGATTTCAGGGAAGGTTGGACTAATTACAGCTCTATCAGGAGGGCATACTAATAATTTATCCAATTTTTGAGAATCTTACTTCTGAGTCAGGTCTTGCTAACATTAGACACCTTACTGTTGACAGCTTGTTGAATTAGCTTGGAGAAATAAGTTTGTGCTGCAGGATAGATAGCAGAAGTCAGATTTATCTGTGTCTGTTGTAAAAATAAAATTAATATCATCAACTATCATTTTAAAATAGAAGTGATCAAGAGTGACTCATTGTGTAGCTCTGTTTCATCAAGGTGACAGAGAGCTAAAAATTTCAGAACCACAAAGGTAAGGGCAAACTTGAGTTCTTTATATGTTGAAATAAAATGTAAATGATTATTCTTTTCACAACAAAGGTACTTTTTTAGACAGATTTGGGATTGCTATTTGTTTAACAAGATTATTCCTTAGAAAGTAATTATGTTCTACTTGGGTTTGGGGGACTTAATTGCTAGAGTAATTTTGCATAGGAATTTTTGTACATAGTTCTTTTGCTGCCATAAGCTACAATAACATGATCATGAAATTTCCTCCCAGATTCCCATATCTTGAAAAAATAATAATATAACATTTACTTAGATTTTTCTTAAAATATTCAATCCTCAAATGTTACCCAATCTTTTTAATTGTTATAAGGTTATATTTCTTAAGTATGGCAATCAGATTAGAGCTACTTTTATCAGGGTGACCACACTCAAAATTAGGAAATAATTCATTTTGTTATTGTTGATTAAAATGTTTGCTCTTGTAACGATTGGAATAACGCCACCTGCTGGATACTTACTGTAGAGGAGTTCTGCCCATGAAGGGAAGGTCTTTGAGGGCAAGACCAGGAGTCAGGAAGTGACGCGGGCTAGTGGGAGGAGGAAGGAAGAGACTGGCGCTCAGGCTCGCTCTCTTGCCTCTGGACTCTGGCGGAGAAGGGAGCTAGAAATGCGCTCTCCCTTTAATAGATAGGAATCTAGGCCTTTCTCTCTCTCTTTATCAAATTCTTATTCTCCTTAATAAATGCTTAAAAGTCTAACTCTTGCTAAAGCTTATAATTTATTGGCGACCACTCATTAGATATTTTAGACAGTTTAGCTAGAATTTTAGCCCTTAACAGATGGCTGACCACGAAGAGGAAAGCTAACCCTCAGTCTTCTTCTGATCTTCTGGTTGGGTAAGAAATTTCCCCTCCCTCTCCCTTTAACTGCTAAGTACTGGCGCACTGGCTGTGTTTTCCTTTAAATTTTTTTCAAATGGACCTTTTAAACTCCCTAATTATCCTATTTTTGATTTTAGTCTGTTTAACCAGACAAATGGGAGATAAGATCATGTTAATGCTTTGTTTTTGTGGATTTTCTATTTTTCTTTTTATTTTTGTTAAAAGAGCCAGCAACTTACTCACACAAGGAAATATCTCTCCCTCTCCCAACCATGCTTTTTCAGAGAAACCTGAAGAGATTCCCGCAGCTTTTCCCAGTTCTAACACTAATTGTTGCTCTAATTTTGCATGCCTGGAGGCAACGACCCACCCTCTGGAAGCTTTTAATCCCCTAGCACCTGGAGGCAAAGTGGGGGAAGAGGAATCCAGGCCTGAGTTCAAAATCAAGTCTGATTCAAATTGTGCTGGTCCCTCCCCTCCTCTCCAGACCCCACCCTCTACTCCTCCTATGGCCAAGCCCATAGCTTCCCCTGCCTGGGAAGTCCAGAGATCTGATGCGCATGCTCAACTTTTTCTACCTGCATTTGCAGCTTCAGGCTCAGCCCTTCCCCAGCCTGGCTGTGCTTCTGAGACAACCTTAGAAAGCCCTTTAAATTCCAGATATGCTCGTTTTGTTCATAATTTTGCTAACCTGCTTTTGTCTTTAATTAGTAATCTTATAAAGCATTTGTATGGTGAAAAGCCTGACAGACAATATAGAGGGGTTAAAGAAGAAAAACTTAAGCTGAATAAGAATGACAATCAACATAGTTCAAGACTCCGCTTCTTTTGCCATGGAAGGGTATATATTTTACAGAAATGTGGAAGTAAGCAGCAAGGTATTGATATGAGTATTGGGGATTTTAGATATCGGAATCAAAAGTGTTCTGAATTCACTCAGAGTATTAATGTCAGTTCAGAGGTTACATAGGATTTCTATGCTATTACATCTACATTTTGAAATTAATGGTATGGGTTTATTTTCATAGAGATTTTCATGCTTTTGAGATTGTGTTTTATACTTAGTTTTTAAAACAAGGAGAATATTTGTAAAAGCTTTTTATAGTCATGTGATCAAGTTTATATTTTATAATACTCTTATTAATATTAAGTTCATATTCATTTAGATTTCCCTAGTTTGAATTTCATTGTCTTTTATTGTTCCATGTGTATTTTTTTTCTATTTATTCATCTCTAATTTTGAAACATTGCAAGATGGTTTTGATTTCATAATACAATGTTAATTCTAGGAGTATTGTGCTCCCATATTCTGAGTTATTTGTTTTTGTTATTTTTCTCAACTGATTATTTGATCAAACTCTTTAAAGCATTTCCCTGGCAAATTGGTTGCCATGGCAAGTGTAAATTGATTCTAGAAGTATTATTTTTGATAAGCATATTCCAAAAAAAAAAAAAAGAGGGGAACATTTGTAAAAGTTTTCTTTGGGATTGTGTTGTGCTTTAACTTGTATTTAAATATGTTCAGATTTTTCACAAAAGTAATTGTATACTAAGTAAAAAAAAAGGGTATTATTTGAAATTGTTGCATAATTATATATTATATTTTGAGTCAAGATGTATTCACATTTTTTGCAATCATTTATTATCCTCAATTTTTAAATCCATATGAGACTTGGATTATGGGAACTTATCATTTAAGATATTAATTGCCTTTATTCTGAGTTATCAGATGCCAGTTGGCCAAGATGCCATCCAATCACAAGAGGAATACATGCAAGAGCAGACACTGAACTGTCACATGAGGGGAGAGACATGCATGAAGTCAAGGTATGGCCGAGGGAACGGCTTTTGACTAATGTTGAGGTTGGATTCTCTTGGTTTAATATTTTATTTTATTTTTCCCCACAATATTGTACAGATGGCTGTAAGTATTCATCCCACCCATCTCACTTCTACACCTGGCTTCTATGCTCCCTCCTATATGCCTGATGCCATGGACATCTCAATCCCATGCATCTGATTAAGTCTGACTCAGTTTCTTCCAATATGTTCGGTGGCTTGGACATATATTCCATCCACCTATTTTAAGCCTGGCATACTGTATGAGCAGTACATATTGCTCAAGTGTGGGAATGCTCATATCCCATCATTTCTCTGTTCTTTTATGGTAACCCCCATAATTATCTCAGGTGTCATGATAAATACAGTGTTGAATTTGGCCTTGACACCTGTTACCAATTATATTAGATTTTTAAATTTCTCATAATGGCATGAGGATAATTAGGTAGATGATGCAAAAAATGATGAAACAAAGATAAAAATTATTTTAAAAAATTAATATCACAGCAATTGTCTTCTCAATTACCCTCCATAAGGGGGGGACTATAGTAATATTATAATTTTAAAGAATGGTTCAATTTTTGTTTTATTATATGTTTCATGTGTAACAACCAAGATTCTGAATTCCCTTAGACATGTTTTTGAGAACTTTCATTGTTGGATTTGATTATTGACAAAGCTATTTTAAAGTTGTGTTAAGCTCAATTTTGTAGGAAATTTCCTGGCTGATTACCAGTATCCACACATCAACCCCTGAAAAGACTTCCATTCCACGACTACACCTAGAGGACATCTGAGAAAAGACTTTCAGAGACTTTAAATGAACAGTTTTGATTTGTTGTTTTTGTTGTGTTTTTTCTCTTTCTGTTATAATATACACCATCTGTAACATGTACTCTCTGCAGAGGCCCTCCCTTTGCAAGACTAATGTCAAAGCGTCGGTTCATGAGGACAAAAAAAAATCGCCCCTCTGGACAAAACTTTCCTCTCTTCCTTTTCTATATTGTTGTTCACATATTATTAGTTAGCAATAGTTATTATATTCTTTTTACTGTTCCGTCAAGGAAACATTTTGTTTCTTGAGGAACAACAGGGGGGACTGTAACGATTGGAATAACGCCACCTGCTGGATACTTACTGTAGAGGAGTTCTGCCCATGAAGGGAAGGTCTTTGAGGGCAAGACCAGGAGTCAGGAAGTGACGCGGGCTAGTGGGAGGAGGAAGGAAGAGACTGGCGCTCAGGCTCGCTCTCTTGCCTCTGGACTCTGGCGGAGAAGGGAGCTAGAAATGCGCTCTCCCTTTAATAGATAGGAATCTAGGCCTTTCTCTCTCTCTTTATCAAATTCTTATTCTCCTTAATAAATGCTTAAAAGTCTAACTCTTGCTAAAGCTTATAATTTATTGGCGACCACTCATTAGATATTTTAGACAGTTTAGCTAGAATTTTAGCCCTTAACACTCTTCATAGAGAAGATCATTATAAGCAATTTAAATTATCTTATCCTGAAATAAAGGTCCCCGTAACTTTCTAGACCATATCAAATTAGACATAGTAAGTGAAAATTGTGTCATCTCTAATATACTAACCAACATTCTAGAGGCAAAAGTTTCTACTCCCACATGATAAAATCATTTATCCATTAACTAACATGGATGATAAAATAAACTAGAATAGACCAATCTGGTTTTATGGGATTAGAATGAAATTCATTGGATTTTGCTAGAGGCATATTATAAATAATAAAGATAATAACTAACATTTATATAGCACTTATTATGTGCTAAGCCCTTTACAATTATTTTCTCATTTGACCCTCACAACACCCCCCCCTTGCCCCAAACAGATGTTATTTTTATCCCCCTATTTTACATATGAAGGAATTGAGGTGAATAGATTTTCTCAGGATAACACATCTAGTAAGTGTCTGAGGATGGATTTGAAATCAGGTTTTTTTGACTCTAGGCATGATGCTCTTTTCATTCCTTTTGTTTTTCAAAAAGTTTTAAAGGATACCTCCTCTCACATCATAAGGATTTGCAGGTTTTTTATACAGAGAAAGCAGAGAAAACAAGAGAGGAAATACTCTAAAAAACTAGCATTATTGTTTTTAATTTTGGGGGGGGAAGTCTAAAATTTTGAAAATCCAATTAGTCTTGACTACCTAAAATGCCAGAGAATAAAGCTGTCAATGTAATCTAATTAGACCGAAAACTATTAGGCAACATGGCTTAGTGGATAAACAGATTTAAAGTCAGGAAGGTGGGTTCTACCTGTGATACTTACTGACTGGTTGTGTGATACTAGTCAAAGTATTGTACATTTCAGTGCCCCCAATCAACTTTCCAAGTTCTTAAGTTGTAGAATGGGGTCTTATTTGCTTTGCTAAAGGGAGTTTTATCATCAGGAATGCTGTCATCAGGAGTTCTACATGTTGATGAAACTGTAGGTCATATGTTATTACAGTAAATATTTAATACTTGATACTTAAAGGATACATGTTTTCATCTGTTCAGGTACACTCTCTACAGATATAGAACTAACCCCCTTAACTTAAATTCACCATCATCATAAATTCTGCCCCTCCCCCAAAATTATGTCACCTATTGGCTCACCCAGGTATTGAACTTCTCTCATTTAGCAAGGGTAGCCCTTGCACAAGAGACATTTAGTATGTTCTTGAGGTTTTAATTGAGGCCTTTACAATTTACTAAGACCTCAAAGAACTCTGCCCAATGTTAAAGCTATTAAATATCACTTTTGCTTTTATACCAGGATGAGGCTTCATAGTAGGACTTCAATGCAGGAAAAAGAGTAATTTAGGCACATCTGAATCTCTGTTTCTCTCTATATTCATGTTATAGACAACTTTGGTTAAGAGAAACAACAGGAAGGTAATGAATTGACAAAGGAGCAGATTCTGGTTTGTCTGATCAACTCCAACTCTCTTCTCATATCAAAGTACAACTTAAAGCAAAACAGACTCAAAATCTCTTTGTTCTTCTGCTTCTCCCCCTTAAATTATAAGAGGAAAACAGAAATCCATTTGAGATTTTTCCTTTCTCAGGCTAAAGATGGTACTAAAGAGCATTTAGCCAGATAACTATGTACTCAACAGTAGAATTGAACAATTCTCCAATCAGCAAAGTAACTGAAGAACTCTCTCAGCTGACCTGGCCTTTCTGCAGCCAATCACTAAAGCAAAGATTCTCTTCTAATTAGTACATTCCTAGGAAAATGCTTGAAGAGCCCTTTTCCTCAGTGGGAAGCACTTTCATAATCTTCTGTTCTGGCATATTGTGACTTCTGATCTCAGCTTACTCTTCTCCTTTTTCTTGTCTCAACTTTGGTACTCACAGTTCATCAGGACCTTCATTTGCTTTTGTCCCTCTTATTGGAGGCCTTGAGGCCAGAGCAAAAAATTCTGCCAAAAGCCTCATTTCATAAAGGGATAAGAATTCTCATCAACTCTTCAATTCCCACCATTTGCTTTTTCTTTTCTTTTCTTTTCTTTTCTTTTCTTTTCTTTTCTTTTCTTTTCTTTTCTTTTCTTTTCTTTTCTTTTCTTTTCTTTTCTTTTCTTTTCTTTTCTTTTCTTTTCTTTTCTTTTCTTTTTTTTTTTTGAGGCAATTTTGAGGCAATTAAGTGACTTGCCCAGAGTCACACAGCTAGTAAGTGTTAAGTGTCTGAGGCCGAATTTGAACTCAGGTCCTTCTGACTCCAGGGCCAGTGCTCTATCCACTATGCCACCTAGCTGCGCCCCACCATTTGCTTTTTTTTTTTTTTTTTTTTTTTTTTTAGTGAGGCAATGGGGGTTAAGTGACTTGCCCAGGGTCACACAGCTAGTAAGTGTTAAGGGTCTGAGGCCGGATTTGAACTCAGGTACTCCTGAATCCAGGGCCGGTGCTCTATCCACTGCGCCATCTAGCTGCCCCTCACCATTTGCTTTTGATTGCATCATCATCATCTTCCTTTTTCAGCTCCTTTCTGTAAGTTATTTTCCTTCATTAGATTATAAGCTCCTTGATGTCAGAGACAATTTTTTTTTCTTATTTGCACCCCCAGTACTTATTATTAAGACACATTTCATCTGGCACATAGTAGGTGCTTAATAAATGTTCATTATATTGTATTGGTGAGCTACTGACTCTGCAGTCAATGTTACTTCAGTCATCTTAGAGACTGTTTCTTCAGAAGTTGATTTTAACAATCTTTATACAAATTTTAATCTTCCCCTTTCAGTAATAAAATTGTTCATCTACAAAAGCAGTACCTTACAGATAGAGATAGATGGATGGATAATAAATAAGTAGGTACATAGTTACTGCAATCAGTCAACTAACATTTATTATTTTTTTGACATGCAATTAAGTACCAGCTGTATGGGCAATATGAAAGGGGCAATACCTAAAGTCACTAAGGGTTTTTGCTTAGTCTGATTATTTGCTGCACTAGGGCTTTCCTTTCTAGAGGAGTTGTGCTTTAATCCCAGCTATTTTACATTAAAACAGAGATGATAAAGCCCATGTTCCTCTTAAGGAAAAGAATTAGCATCCCAAATGGATATTCCAGCTAAAGCTAGAACCTGAAATCAGAGAAGTTTCACAATTTCATGTTCATCAGAGACATAACTGGCAATGACCAACAACAATTGTGGGACCAGTGGAGCGACATTGTTAGCCACATGAGACCAGCAGAGAACAGTATCAAGCAGGAATGGTATATCAACTCTGTAGATTATTATTTTTAATGCCTAGTACATATATAGAGCTTTGCCAAATGCTTTACATGTTATCTCTTTGATCCTCACAGTAACCCCTGCAAGGTAATGCTATTATAATCCCCATTTTCCAGATAATAATAATAATAACAATAACAATAGTAATAATATGCTAGTATTTTAATAACACTTTATGATTTACAAAATACCTTGGATGTGTTATCTCATTTGATCAGGGAGGTAATTATGGGTAAGATAAGAACTTGTCAAGGGTGACATAGCTCATGTCTATCCACATCTACTGCCCTATTCATAAAGCAACTGCAGGTAAAAATAATACAACATGCCAAAAAACTGAATTTATGAATGCTAGACATACATGTTTCATAATGAGCAGAACATCAGATTTAGTTTCAGGAAGACCTGAGTTGGAATCTAGCCTGGAAACATTCTGAAGCTTTTTAACACTGGGCAAGTCATTTAACCTCTTTTAGGTTCAGTTTCATCAAATGTACAATGGGGATGACAATGCCACCTTCTTAAATCTATAAATTGATAAATATTTATTAAGTGCCTACTATGAATCAGACACTGTGCTAAATGCTAGGGATATAAGTACAATAAAAGAAAGACAATCCTTGCCCTCTATGAGCTTGCAGTGAAATGGGGGAAGACAACACACAAAAGAAATCTGAGCGTGATGGTACCTGAGGGAAGAGGATTAGTAGAGAAGTCTCAAAGTAATACAGCCCAATATAAAATGAGAAGCCTGCCCCGAACCCCCTCCTTAAATGGAGGTTTTAGAAGTTATGTTTTTGCCCTTCAGAGACTCTGGGAGTAGTGATGAGGAATGAGTACCAAGGCTGATTCCATCTTGTGGGATAATGAGATTTTTCTCAATGATGAGCTTCTTGGAGCATGGTTGAGAAATCAGAGAAGTCCCAATGTAAAGCAGCCAGTTGGAAAATGAAGGTTGTTGTGATATCAGATGAAATAATAAATGTAAAGCATTTTTGAAATGTAAAGCACTATACAAATATCATCATGATAATCATCATTGCCACCATCCTTGTCACACATGTGTCCTGGCTACATTTGTCCCAAGTGCATGCCCCTGTACACACGTATCCCAGTCAAAACTATTCCCTATAAGTATGATTTTCCAGTTCCTAATGATGATGTGCATATTTTGGGATAGGGTATCTATGGCTTATAGAGACAGTGCTTTACTACTGCTATTCTCACCATAATAGGTAGATAAATCTCTTTGCTTTGAACCAATTGTGTTCTCTGGCTGACTATATCCTGCCATCTCTTCAATGCATCATGCTATATCTCTCCTTCCTTCTTCAGCCAAACTCCTAGAAAATAACTTTCTACATTTATTAGCCTCTACTTCCTCTCCTCTCACTCAATTCCCAATCCTTTACAATAGGGTTTCTGACCTCCCTATTCAACTTCAACTTTTCTCAAGTAACCAGTTAACTCGAAATTGCCAAATCTGAAGGCATTTTCTCCATCCTTATTCTTCTTGACCTCTGATGCATTTGTTTTTGCTCTTCTTTCTGGATTCACCCTCTTTTCTCTGGGTTTTTCTGACACCACTGTCTGTTAGTTCTCCTACTTGTCTGATGAATCATTTCTAGTCTCATCACACCCTTAATTCTGGGAGTACACAAAGGCTCTTTCTTAGGACCTTTTCTTTTCTCTTTTCATTCTCTCTCAGTGACCACCTGAGTATTGATGAGTTAAATTATGTTTACATATACATATAATCCTAATCCATTTTCCTAACATCTAGTTCATATTATAAACTAATAGTTATTTCATTATTAGATGACTTTTCAAAGTCAGAATTTCCAAAATTGAAGTAATAATTATCACTCTATGGAATTTATATATTTCTATGAAGATGACAATTCTTTCAGTTTTTCAAATTTGGGAGTTCAGAATTATCTCTGCCTTATCATTTTCCTTGTTACATATATCTAATCCATAGATAAATCTCATTTTTACCTCCATAACATCTCTTGCATGTGACTCTTCTTTATACAGCCACCATCTTAATTTTGCCCCTCATTGCTTCTCACTTGGACTATTATAATTGCTTCCTACACAGTTTTCCCACAGTTTCTCTCCCCTGTAATCTATTCTCTACCAAGTGCCAAAGTGATTTTCTTAAAGTGCAGTTGATACTATGTCATTCCCCTACTCAACAAATTGCAGTGGGTTACTATTGCCTCAAGAAAAAAAATTATAAACTTTTCCATTTGGTTTTTTAAAGTCATTCACAATCTGGCCCTAATTTGTTTTTTTGTTTTTTCTGTACTCATACTTTCCTCCCTGTGGTCAAGTCCAACTGGTCTTCTCTATGCTCCTCATTTATAGCATTCCATTTCTGGTCCTTCTCTTTTTTTAAATGGCCAGTGCCTTTCCAAACTTAGAATATAGTTACTTTTCCACCTCATGGAATTCCTCACTTCAAGATTCAGATGAAGAGTTCTCTTATAAAAGAAGCATTTCCTGATCTTCCGCACTACTAGTATTTTTCTCCCTAATATTTTAAATTTAATTATGTTGTATTAATTTTATATTTATTTTGTACATGCTCCTACATGTACATATTATCTCTATCTAGTAATTATAAGCTCCATAACAATGGGGATTCTTTAATTTTTTTGTTGTTGTTATCTCTAGTTCTTAGCACATTAAAGACGATTAAAGGAAAATAAAAAAGCTGATGGAATGTCTGCTAATGTTTTGAATAGTGAATATAGCTCATAAAATCCATTTCCTTGCTCCATGATGGAGTATCAACAAGTTAGAAATCCCTAGTTCCTTTAGATCAGCTTCAATAAGCATTTATAAAGCTCCTACTATATGCAGGCAATCTGCTAAACCTGCCTTACAACAACACTGGAAAGTAGACACTATTATCCCCATTTTACAGTTGAGAAAACTGAATCAAACTGAGGGTCACACAGCTAGTAAGCATCATAGGCCATATGTGAACTCGGATTTCACTTACTGTGGGCCCACTGCTCAATTCACTATTCCACCTGTCTGTTTTGAGCAAATGTAGAGCAACAAAAAACCTTAAATCTCATGTATCCTTGTACAGGGATCTATTTGTGAGCTGGCTTATACACCTAGGTATGATCTCACTTATAAATCAATCATTAAACAAGAATTTATTTATAACCTACCATGTATGAGGAGCTTTGCTAGGTACTGGGCATACAGACAAAAATGAAACAGCCTCTGATCTCAAGGAAGACCATATAAATAAATTATGAGGTAAGAAATGCCAGTCTCTTATCTTAATGGCATGGTCTGTGAAAAGGAAGAGGATGTGCAAGACTGAGAGGATTGTGACATGGTGGGGCTAGAGCGGAAGGAAATGATTCCCAGGATTGAGAGATATTGAACTTGTTGTATAGACATCATCCTATCAGGGGGTAAGAAAATGAATTAGATGAGTTATGAGTCCAAACCTTTAAGATCCAATGATTTGTTTAAACTTAATGAAATTTTGCTAAGTTGGGGTAGTAGGATCATTGATTTAGAGATGGAAGGGACCTCAGGGTCCATCCTTTACAACTTTTAATTTTACAGATGGAGAAATTGAGTCCTAGAGAGTTTAAATGGCTTGCTCAAGTATACACACAGCTACTAAATAACATTATCCACTGGGACTGGAATATAGAAACTTTGACTCGCAAATCTGGCACTTTACATAGTACCATTCTAACACTTCAAAATCTTTTGCCCTGTTATAATAAGTATAACTAAAGGTACATTGAACATTTTTAATACTTCATATTTAATGGCTTTTATGCTTCTAAATATTGGAAAATGTTTTCTCAAATCTCAGAGCTCAAATTTTCCCCTCCATAATGCTATTTACTTAGCAAGCCCCTCTTTCATAGATATTAAAAATAATAAAGTTCAGTCTAATTCATATCCAAATGATTATGAATGCTGAATTACTGAAATCCAAATTAATGGAATATTACTGTAGTATATGTTAGTGTCATACACTCTTATTGCTATAAATTATATATATATATATTCATTATATGTTATTATATGATAATCATATGCATATGGATATATGCATATATATGATTAATGCTAAGTTTATTGCTATACTTAAATAACTCAAAAATACTTTTGAAGGCACATTAACTCTTT
This sequence comes from Dromiciops gliroides, assembly GCF_019393635.1. Taxonomy (NCBI): domain Eukaryota; kingdom Metazoa; phylum Chordata; class Mammalia; order Microbiotheria; family Microbiotheriidae; genus Dromiciops; species Dromiciops gliroides. The sequence continues at coordinate 134,658,462 of NC_057863.1, read as the reverse complement.
CAAGTCACCAGGGCACCATTTTGAATACTGAAGCTATCATTTACTAAATGGCATCATAAATAAAAAGGGAAATGGTGAGCCATTTGTAGTTTCCATAGCAGTGTTATAGAAAAAATTCTGACATGTTAATGGCTAGTAGGGGAGAGGCTGAAGTAAAAAATCTGCTTCCTTAAATCCCAGTCCCCAAAATGTATGTATTAAAAACAACCTTCTAAACATGGGAATTGAACCTAGTGACAAAATAGCTGATGTGATTTGTCACACATACAGAAATGATGCAGAGACTAAAACAGCTTAACATACTGAGTTGCTCCAGACTGGTGGGTGGTCAGTAAAGCTGGAATGTTTTTAGGAGCAGATGGAGTTTCTGGAGTTTTGAAAGAGGCTAGGGAAATGGTTTGGCTTCTCATTTCACCTGCCCACCCACCTAAAAGATGCCAAATGAGGTGAAGAAAGTGATAAGTAATTATGTTAAATTGGATTAATAGTCACTGACACTAGAAAGTCACCTAACCCTGATTTCTAGCCCTTTAAAATTTCCCTGTCAGAAACAGGGTTGTATAATGGAAGAAAAGGGAGCTTGAGTGTTTGGATTTGAGTTATGGTGCCAGCTTTGACAGTAACTAGCTTTGTTACTTGGGCAAGTCAGGGCCTCAGTTTTCTCTTCTGTGTAAGAAGAGGATTTGAATTGATGATGTCTTTCAGCTCTATAATCAATAACTTTGATTATGATAAAAATATAAGCAATATTTTGCATGTTTTAGAGCAGGGCTTCTTAAACTTTTTTCCACTCATGACCCCTTTTTGCCCAAGAAATTTTTATGTGACCGCAGTTAGATAGGTATATAAAATATGTATAAATAACCCTTTACTGTTGCCAAATTTTTCACAACCCCCACATTCAGTTATATGACCCCATATGGGGTTGCAACCCATAGTTTAAGAAGCTTTGTTTTAGAGCATGTACTTTTTCACTGTCTTTTTAGAAAAAAAAAGTATAGTTCCTGCTTATCACTCATTTGGGAATGTTTTTCATTGAATTGATCAATATAATCTTGTTAAGATTTTAATATGTTGCCCTGAAGTAGTTTGCTTCCAAAAATCAAGAGTAATCAGAAGATCAACAACAAAAATAAATAAATACATCTGTCCACTTTTTTGATGTGTATAACTTCTATTTTTTAGACTGGAATTATGATTTTATTGTTCTAGCAAATTTTGAGTGAAGATATTCCCTCCACCCATACACATCAAAACCTGCTCTTATAGAAATAGTCTTAGAGAGTTGTCCGGTATGAATTTAAATTAAAAAGATTTTCTTCACACACACACACACACACACACACACACAGTCTCAATTTATGGCTTGTGTCTCATGCTCAAAGTATACCTGTCCCAAGATATAGTAGCAGGAATTATTTCTAATACTACATAGATGTGAATGGTTTTAAATAATTATTTGAAAACCAAAACATAATAAAAGCCTCATTAAGTCAGCAAATTCAATAAGATATCCAAGTTTAATAATTATTGGAATATAAACTCCTCTAAGTCGTGGATTATTTTGGTTTTGTCTTTGTGTCCTCAGCATGTGCTAGAATGCCTGAGACTTAGAATGTGCTTCATAAAACTATGCTGCCGAATAGATAAATATATTTATATCCATAAAGATATATATATATACATACATATTTATATATACACATATGTGTATTCATGTATATATGTATATACACTATGTGCAGCACAGAATTTTTAAAAATCACCTCTAGTTCTGTATTAAGCAAGCCATTTTCTCCCTTGTAAGATTTTCTTGCTACTTTCATTAAGGCTATGTTTGCTTAAGAATGCAGGTTTGTGACTGTAAGACCATTCTTTGGGATCTATGTCCTCTCTCCAATCTAAGAATATATATTCCATCAGTCTTTGAAGTATGAGCTTAGGTCATGAAAATAGCTAATTCATTTATGAGTATTCTCCATTTACACTGTTTCTGACTGGTCAATGTTCCTGACATAGAAGTACAAACTGTTCAGAGCTGTGGGAGTGGGAAAAGTAGACATGTAAGTTATGCATGGTCATTTACAGCCAGAGAAGTCACTTACTGAATTCAATCAATGAAGACAGCTATACTAATGAGAATCAGGAAGGCTGCAGATTTCTTTTTTATCTTTTTAAACTTTTGCTTATGGATTGTTCTTTTCTTTCCAATTATTTTAATTTCTTCAGTTCTCCAACGGATTTCCATGTAGGCTGAGGTATGAGAAGTACTTGAAGGTAAGTAGGGGATATCAGAAAGGCCCAGAAATGAGGATTAGTCTTTTCTAATGACAGTCTATATAAATCTGACAGTGTATTAAAAGCCAGTTAACAACTGGTGCCTTCTAGATATTTGATTGGGCAGAAAGTTATTCCACTAATGTTTCCACAAGGAGTCATAGAATAATGGAGCAAAACCTTCATGTAGGTTTCATGACTTATGTGATTAATCAAGGAGGTGGTTCTTTAATTCTTCTATAACTGTAGCAAGTTGTGTTCATTTCCTTCCAGTTTAGTCTAAATTGGATCATTTAAAATATGCATGAAAATTGAGTCATTTGCAAATAGCACATTTTTTATACTACTTGACAATATAGTAGGTACTTAATAAATACTCTTTGATGAAGTGGTTAAAATAAAATGTTATAGAAAAATTGTAAGAAATGGGAAAGGAAGTTTTAAAAAAAATTGTTGATACAAATATCTATGCCAGGATAAAATGTAGTCAGGACAGCTACGTGGTGCAGTGGATAGAACACCAAACCTAGAGTCAGGAAGACCTAATTTCAAGACTTATTACCTGTGTGACTCTGGCTAAGTATTTAACCCAGTTTTCCTTAGTCCCCTCATCTGTAAAATAAGCTGGAGAAGGAAATGACAAACAACTACAGGATCTTTGACCAGCAATCTCCAAATAGGTCATGAAGAACTGGCCACAACTGAAATGACTGAACAGCAACAACAGCAATGAAAAAGTACTCGGTTATTTCATTAAGCCATAACTAGGTATTGTCATTCACCTGGTAGAAGATACCAATGATTGTGAGCTTATAACCTAATGAATATCCTATTGCATCTTTGAACAGCTCTAATGAGTATTTCCTCAGTATAAGCAAATGTTAGCCATTCTGTACAAAATTACCTCTAAATTGTTATCAATATAAACTTGAACCTATACAAAAGAAAGTAAACATTAAAACAATAGGTAAGGGGCAGCTAGGTGGCACAGTGGATAGAGTACCGGCCCTGGATTCAGGAGGACCTGAGTTCAAATCCGGTCTCAGACACTTAACACTTACTAGCTGTGTGACCCTGGGTAAGTCACTTAACCCTAATTGCCTCACCAAAAAAAAAAAAAAAAGTAAATATTATAAGGCCTAAGAGAAACAAAGTATGTAGGTTTAGATGTTCTTTGGGAAAGAAGTGGAATCTCAAAAAAACTTTAGATGCTAGAAAGAATGATTTTTGATGAGCTTGAATAGAGTAGTTAGTGAGCCAAGCTTAGCCTGGGAAAATACAATCAAAGGCATTATGAATTAATTAGGGACAGAACTGAATAGTAAAATCAATGCACAAAAAATCCTTGAGGTCACTCATTAAAGAAGGACTAGTGCTAAAGATGACTTTGACAGTAATATTTGGGCATAGTAATTACACAAAGATATTAAAACAGATTAGGAACAGCATAGGCAGAAAATTTCAGAATCCTGATCTGTTTAACAGTGGCTAGAAGTGATATAATACTGCTTCAACTGCTGAGATGTTTTCATTACATTTAGGGGTATGGCAGAATTCTTTTAATCATGTTCCTGATGCTCCACACCCCCTTGAAAGACTGATGGGGAAAGAGATTTTAGAACTAAAGGGGAAAATAAGGAAAGATTTATATAAGCAGAAAGATCCTGAAAATACTTGTCCTTAAAAGACTTCTATCTCTGGCCCTTAAAAGATTTCCTGTTATGAGTTCTGGAGTGCAGAAGAAAGGAGAGAAGTAGCTCAGTTCCTGCTGTCAACCATGTCTGACACAAAGAGTTATTAGGCACTGCTCTCATACAGATCTTTCCAGATGTAGCTGCCTCTGGGTCAGTGACCAAAGACTATATCTCTTATGAATGGGATACCTTGAGAACTAAGACCTGATGTAGAATTACTAGTTGCCTGCTTTGACTGTCAAGGTGTGTGGGTTCTCAGGGGATGTTAAGAGAACTGCACATGCTGTTGAGATAAGGGTGGGTGAGAGAGGGCAACATCACCTGTCCAAAAAAAAATTCCTTCTCCATTTTGAGTGAGGTCCCTGATCCCTGAAAAGGTTTACAAAGACATGTAAATCTTCCCCTTAATCCATTCATCATTAGAGGAAGCAGGAGCTTCACATTTACAGAAATGATGAAAGTTAACTGTCCCCAATCCCTATATTCTCTCCTTTCCATATTCCTCATCTCTAAATTACTCATGCCCTACTCCATTTCTGCTCATTGATTTTACTGTATCCTCTGAAATTCTGATAACTTAGTGAACAAACTTCTTTACGGATTATTACTTTTACACTCCTTCCATCTATTTGTACCTCAGACGCAGCTTTCCCCAGATGATGTTGTACCTATGGCCAGCCTGTCTAGCGGTAGCTGTGCTTTTACTCAAACCTCGAATAAATTGCTCTCCATAGTCACTACTTTGTAACCATTATGCAGGACCCTCTTCTCCTTTGTAATTCACCCTAGTAAGTTTTTTTTTTCCCCATTCTGTAGTTCATGATGGCTTTTTTTTTTTTTGGTGGTGCAATGGGGGTTAAGTGACTTGCCCAGGGTCACACAGCTAGTAAGTGTCAAGTGTCTGAGACTGGATTTGAACTCGGGTACTCCTGAATCCAGGGTCAGTGCTTTATCCACTATGCCACCTAGCTGCCCTCTGATGGTTATTTTGTAGTGGTCCACCAGCTCTTTCTCCCCCTCTTTTTTTTTCTCAAGGGATGACTCATTTGGTTCACTGTCTTCTTCTCCACAACTTCCAAACTCCCTTTTTTGTACTCTCCTTAAATCCTATAGCATATCATTTCCTTCTACCTTAGCCATATGTAGGAGTGACCATTCCCTAGAATTTAACCATTATCCACAAGTGTTCCACTTCCTTGGTCAAAAACTTTGTCTTTTTAATTTACCATAATTTTTCATTCCATCTACCTATGCCTCACAACTACTAAAATCATTCTTCACTTTTGTCCTTTTCTGTCAAATCCTTTACCAAGCCTTGTCTATTGCTGCTCATCTCTTTCCAAGCACCAGTCATGGATTAATCCTGATATCTATCTTCTTTAGTCCCATTTACTTCCCCAAAGAGATCAGGAGAGTTCCACACCCAACCTGGTATGAGCTGCAGCAAAAAGAGTCTGAGAAAATAGGAAGAACAATGGCAGAAGCAAGAATATGGAAGGCAGTAGAGCCTAAAAAGAAGTGAGTGCTATAGTGGTTGCTGATGCCAAAAGGAATGGAGATCAAATTGCGGAGCAGCAACCTCTTTTAGATCTGGAAAACTCTTTCTAAGCACTCCCTCCCAACTTCGATCCCTCCCTGTTGATAAGACAATAACTTAGAACCAAATAAAAAGTCATCCTAAATCAGTGAAAAACAAACAAACTTGTTTTTAATGTATGATGTCTTCCCTTTAAAAATTATGGAAAAAATACATCACAAATCAGAATATCTTGTCATTTACCTTGATGCAATACCTTTGTCCCAGACAGGGTCTGACCTCTAGAGAATCTTCTGATAAAGCAAAGACATAAATATACTAGTAAAATACAACAAAAACCTGTACACAATTGCAGAATGGGATTGAAAAATTAAGATGATTTATTTAAGCAAGGGCAATATCATGTATCTTCCATTTGGCTCTATATATCTTTGTGAGGTATCTTTTTTCAGCTATGACAGCCATTAATGCAAAAGTATCCAAATAAATTAGATTTAGAACCAGATCTTTGAATCACTACATCATAAAATGCAGAAAGCCAATACTTTCTAAAGTAATGAAGCATATTCATTCACAATGTTTTTTTTTTTACTAAAACTATTATGCGTATGTACCTATGATGGTAATATTTTAATGGGAGAATTTTATCACTAATAAAATAAAATGACAAAAATAATATATTTAATTTTTATGATGTTTTAACATTTCTATAAATTATGTTTTACAATGTATGTGATAATATGAATATATAATACATAAAAAAGATATTGTTTATTTGGCTGGTTACTAATTTTTTTTAACTGATGGGGATCACAATTAAAAATGTTTGATGGCCAGTAGTCTAAAGAATTTATATTAACCAAACATTTACCAACTATCCTTTTTAATTTCTGCTGTCCCGAGCCATAGCTGTGGTGAGACATCTGGGGTTTTGCCAAAGGTTCCTAACGTCTGTTGTTGGAGACATTAAGCTCCCTAGTGCTTTCTATAAGGCTCTTCCTGTCCCTCATTCCCAGGCCTACCTTCTGCAGGATAGTCTCACAGGCCTTCTTTCTTTCCAGTTTTATTGTGTAAGTAAACATGAAGGTCCTGTCCTTCTCTTTAGTAATTTTTTGTTTTTGGTTTTTTTACCATGAGAGTTCCTTCTAGGTGTGTTCTAGTGAATGTTTAATGACTGGCTTTCCAAAACGACAGGACAAACTTTAATTTGCATCATTCACATGTTCTCTCATCATTTTCTTATGTCTAGATAATCAACAAAACAGTAAGTCGAACACTGATAATATTTGCTGATGTTTCTCATACTGAAAATTTAGCCATCTCTCATGAGCTGCTACAAGTGGGCTCCAGCACTACCCTGGTTGCAACTCTTTTTTGCCCCTGCTTACATATAAACTCTTTGCTGTGAGTGAGATTTTCCTCATCAATTAGTTATAAGAGATTTAATATAGTTATAAGTGATTTAATTAAGATAATAATCAGAATATTAACTAAAATTGTGATTTATTATAGATATCTCATTTTTTTGTTGTATTAGTAGGTTAAGTCTCTCTTCTGTCTACTTACTTTCCAATGTCAGGCATTAATATCAGAAGATACAAAAGTCATCAATATTATATTTTAGAGACCACAAGTGTTATGTTTGACTCAAGGGGGTCACGCAGCATACTTGATTAATAGAAGGGGTCATGCAGCATAATTATTACCCTGTTGCCACAATAACACTGATAAGAGCATTGGAAAATGCTGACATTTGTCATGTAGGCAGTTTCGATATTTCTTAAGACTATGCTTTAATTTTAGATACTTCTAATTAATATGGTATATAACATATAAGCTCTGGAGGGGTATAAAAACCTATAGATTTTGTAACTCAAGGTCTTTCAGGTCCAACCCCTGATTGACCGGCTTTGTTGTGGGACTAAACCTCTCTCAATAAACCTATTTGCTTCAGTCTGGAGACTTCATTGTTTCTATTCCTCTGTTGGACTTAGAAATTTTCCTGACATTGCCCATAATGCCTGGTCTTAACTGTCCTCTGTGCCTTCCTGTTGTTTATGTCCCCTACAGGGATTTCAAGCTGCCATTTCCTTTTTCCGCCACTTCCTCCTTTCTTTACATTTCTAGGTAAAAGTATAGGATTTGGTGGAGGGAGAAGGGATTTCCTTACTTTACCATTCACCCTCCTAAAGTACGGAAGGTTCTTCCAAGTGCCTAACTTGCTGCTGTGAAGATGTGGTTGAATGCTCCTAGGTAACTGTCATTTCACAAGCACATCTGGGGATTAAGGCCCATCTGTTCAATCAGCTTTTTATTTTTTTTTATTGTTACTTATCAGTGGAGTGGAAGGTAAACTTCTCTGTTATATAGTAGACACTTTATTGATCAAATCTAGGTAGCAGTTGTTAATGCATCAAAAAGCACATCTATATGATCTCTTTAAAATAAAATATTTCCCTCACAAAGAAATTAATCTGATTTCTAAAACTATAAGTGGCAGCTACAGTTTAGCAATGGAGGAATTTTGGTTTTGTAAAAAGTATTTCAATATTAAATTATTAAAATGTGCATGTGAGTGAAAAATATATGTACAGATGCAAATCACTATAGAATAGATAATATTTTATTAAAAGTCTTTTTTTCTTTAAAACAACATTTGAGGGGCAGCTAGGTGGTACAGTGGATAGATCACCGGCCCTGGATTCAGGAGGACCTGAGTTCAAATCCGGCCTCAGACACTTAACACTTACTAGCTGTGTGACCCTGGGCAAGTCACTTAACCCCAATTGCCTCAAAACCCCTCCAAAAAAACCCCAACAACATTTGAGTCAGTTCTTCAGAATTAAATTCCATTTGTTAGTCTAATCAAACCCAGATATGATTATGGTATTCCAGTATTCTTTTTATAGAGGATTAAAAATGAAATATTATTGGCTTACACAAACTAAACTCCTATTAATCTCATGTAAATCCTTAAAGTAATATGATGTTTATGTTACATGAGCAAAATTTAAATTTTGTATATTAAGTTTGAGGATCAGATATCAAATTACTGATTTGTAGTGGTGTACAATTTTCAAAGAAATAAGAAATTTTGATTAGCAGAAGATAAACACTTGCTTTTTGTTGTGTAGTGAACTATGATTTAATTTTCTCATCTCTGACCTGGCAAAAAATATCTTCATCTTATCTGAATGTTATTGGAAGAATCAACAAACCTTTTTTACTTGGTGGGTTTTAAGTTAAAAGAGTTGTGATCTCTATGCACACATGTAGCCCTTGGATAATAGATTTGAGGGGGCCTCATTTTATCTGTCTCTTAATTTTAGAGACAAGGAAAAATGAGGCTTAGAGAATTTAAATGATTTCTCAAGGTCACAAGGTAATAAATGAGAAGACTTGGATTTGGACTCCAGTTCCCTGACTTCAAACTCAGCAATCTTTCCACAGTATCACACTATCTCAGGATATGAGTATTTAATGTTTCTCCATTCAAGCCAAGAAGTACCAAGTTCAGAATGAAACTCCTATAAGATCTAATGGTTATATAATATGAAAAGGACATTAGGTGTGCACATAAATTCCTTGATTCTATAAAATGTAGGAGAAGCAGAAAGTAGTTCTACTTTGACCTGTCTGTCTTTCCCCTTTAGATACTCTTTTGTAGTCGTTTAGGATTGAGATGATATAACTTATTCAAGAGGAGAGAAAATTTTTCATTTGTCAAATATGGATTTATTAAAAATTCTTTGAACCATTAGCTGTTGTGTTACTGGTAAAATGAATTAAATGACTTTGAAGAGTTTTCAGTGAAAACTGTATGATTATTTTTAATGTATGAAATTTTCCCTTTAAAAAAATGGAAAAAATACATCACAGATCCAAAGTAAAGGACTTACAGTCCCTCAGCAACCTCAGCAGCAAACACCTGAGCCCAGAACGAGGTGCTGAACCCAGCTTTCCCCTTGTTTGCAGGGTCATGCCTAAAAGCACAGAAAAGAAATAGATACTATCTATTCTTTCAAACAGAAACTTGCACTAAAAAAATAAAGCCAGGGGCTCCAAGGCTCCTTGCAGCTCTTTTAATAGTATCATGGACATAACATTTACTAAACTCACTGAGAAACATCAGAAATGTATGCTGGGTTTTCAAAATGCCACATGAATGAACAGTTTATCTCACAATTGCTTGCCTGTCTGAGATTAATAGAGCAAGAAATGGCTAGGTAGTCTTGGGCATAAGGGAATTGAATGGCTGTGTACTTTCAGGTACTCACTATTCAAAATACTGGATCACTGAGGTGAGTGAAAAGTGCCACCTTTCTGAGTTGTGACATTAGCATAAATATTATCATGGATACCATTATTGTAATGTCAAACATTATCATCATTATATAATTGGCATTCAAATATTCATCTGAATTATTCAAGATTCAAAATTCTTTCATTGAGGAATGTTTTATTAAGATTATTAGATTATAAACCTGGTTTCACATAAAGACTTGTGATATTGTGATTGCCTGTTGACAAAAATTTTGTAGAAAGCATACTTAATATAGATTGAGCAGACTCTGGGGTCAAATCCTTCCGCAACAAGTAGACAAAAACAATACATATCAGCTTGCTTTTCTGTCTTGGGTGAGGGGAAAGGGAAGGGTGGGAGGGAGAAAAAATTTGGAACTAAAATCTATGAAAACAAATGTTAAAAAACTATCTTTACATGTACTAGAAAATAAAATAATTTTATGATAAAAAATGGCTTCAATATACTTGCTTGACACATGGCTGCCACAAACTACTATTTTGTAAAAAATGTTGCATCTGCAAATCACAATAATGTGCAGTATAATAAATGAGATATTCCTATGTTTATAAAGCTCAACACATGTAATGTATGTGAAGTTCTATATGTCATCTATTTTTTTTTTGAGTGAGGCAATTGGGTTAAGGTGATTGCCCAGGGTCACACAGCTAGTAAGTGTTAAGTGTCTGAGGCCAGATTTGAACTCAGGTACTCCTGACTCCAGGACTGGTGCTCTTTCCACTGCACCACCTAGCTGCCCCTATATCATCTATTTTAATAACAACAACAACAATAATAATGCTTAGGCAAAGAGCACCTGGGCACATGTAATGCACTATATAAATGTTAGCTATTATATTATTGTTTCAGTAAAATTCTTGGTACAATGAGAAATTAATATACAAATTCTACTGTATTTCCAGAACAGAAAGTAGATTGACAATTTAGGTTAAAAAGAGAAAACAATAAATGGACCTGTGAAATATTATATTGGCAATCCCAACATGTTAAAGAACCAGAAGAAAGCCTATACACTGGGTAAGCTAGGTGGCATAGTGGGAATATCACCAGCCCTGGATTCAGTAGGACCTGAGGTTCAAATCCGGCTTCAGACACTTGACACTAGCTGTGTGACCCTGGACAAATCACTAAAACCCTCATTGCCCCACAAAAAAAAAAAAAGAAAAGAAAGCCTCTAGACTGTTTTGTGACTATGAAGAATTTAAAAAAGTAAATAGATAGGAATAACAGGATAAAATTTTAGTACTTGTACCTATGGAGCATGTATTCATATCAGTCAGGTTCATAAATACAGTTAATTTCCCAATAATCTTCTATAATTTGGGTAGTCACTCCATTGATTATAGTTTTTACATCTTCCACAGTTGTTTTTCTTTGCAATATCATTGTCAATGGTATCAACCATTTTCTTGGATCTTATCACCTCGTACTGAAATAGTTTCTTACAATTTTTGTCAAGTTTCTCAGAAACCATCCTTTTAGATCATTTCATGCATCAAAATTGTATTTGATGATATTTATATAACATAATTTTTCATATATGTGTGTATGTATGTTATATGGAGAGGGGAGAGAGAGAGAAAGAGACAGAGACAGAGACAGAGAGATGGAGGGGAGGGAGCATCCTTGGTTAACGTGTTTTTGTTTTGTTTTGCTTAGGATTTATGTTTCCCTTACTCTTGTTTCCCTTGGTGAGTGAAATTTATTTCTTTACCATAGAGATGAATAAAAATCCTGAGAGACAGTTTCTGAATAATTAACATTCATTTGTTAAGCTAACTGTTAATCAATAAATGATGGTCATTGTTTTTGTTTGTTTTTTTGTGGTAACCAAAGATGCCAAATGGATACCCTAAAACACCTTAAATCCTTTTTGAACGGGAACTCCCTTGACTAATGAAACTCAACCATTATTGCTGGGCTAAAAAGTCTTCAGCTCTTCCTTTTGAGAAGATAGCTTGAGCATGAGACTTGGGCAATCTTCAGTCATTTGGGCAGAGGAAGTGGAATTCATTCAGACCACTAGCTAGTTTTCCTCCTACTTGAGGCCCTATCCCTAATGGAGGGGACCAAGGACCAGAATTCTTCCCCCAGGAAAGACTCACTCAGACTTGATTGTGTTTATATTTTGAACAAAAAAGATCTTCCAGCTGTGTAGGTTCCTCCCCAACTAATGAGGATGTGCCTTTGGGGATAGCAGGAAATCTCATCACTCATCCATGCCCTTCAGAGACTGAATGACTTTTTCAGGAGTTGGGTTTTTAACAGAAATAAAAGGAAAAGGGTGCTCACAAATTAATAATTATTTATTAAATAGAATACCGTAATAGCATTTTTTTTACCATATGTGGATGTATGTACTCTTTTCTTCTTTATAGTGAAAGGCTTCTAAATTATGTGTGATCATGATGGTGCCTTCTCAGTATGTGAATTTTTCTTTCTGATTACTTGAATCTTTTTATTTTTTTAAGCCTGGAAGCTCAAGATTTTTGTCTATAATGGTCCTGAAAGTTTTTTGCTTTGGAGTTCCTTTTGGAGGATGAATGGTGATACCACCCATAGGCATAGTTCCCTTCCTCAGTTCATTCCTAATCTGTGATCCAGAACTGAGTAGTGAGTAACAAACCTACCAAATCAGCAACTTTTAGGCCCCTCTGTACTGGTTTTGGGACCTCCCGTCTTGGTACACAGCCCCTCCTTCTTCTGTTATGTTCTATTCAGTTGTCCATGGCTAGACCCTGTCACCAGTGTTTATGGAACTTTTAAAACTCCTTACAGAAACATGATTCACTATAATTTATTCTTGAGTTTTCTCATCAGGAATTAGTCTACAGCATTTTCTAGATGTTTTTAAGAGCAGTGAGTTAGAGACTGACTGTTCTTTTTCTAGCTACTCTGTCATCTTTATTTTGATAATTCACAGAAGGTGTTAACCAAACGTTAGAACCTATATCCAGGTAGAAAACTCAGGTCTCCAGCGTCTCAGTTTCAGACTCATTCCGCTAAAGCCTCCTATGAGACAATTGGGATTGCCATGATTTTGTTAGTAGTTTCTTCAGTATATACACTAATGTATTTTATAAAAGAGAATTTGCAGTTATAGCTCACTTAAAAGAAAAATAAAACAAAACATTTTCTATCCCCTTGCCATTAATTACTAAATACATGTATTATTTTTTTTAGGAAACAAAAAAACAGCTTGTTGCATTTGAGAGAATGGTAAATGAAAAACACTTAATTGGCTTAGGACAATTTCTGTAGGATAGTACATGAATTTGTACCCAAGATCAGTTACAAGAATGCATAGTTGTTTTATTGGATTATATACATTGACATAAAGTAATTTTACACTCTACTGGTTTTCAGAAACACACTATTACATATTACAGTTATATTCAAGGAATAAGAAAAGCAAAAGAAAAAAACTAAAGGCACACTCTTACTTGTAATTTACTTTCCTTTCTATTGGAAGTTTCTAGATAATATTACTACTTATCATAATGACATGGTCATTAATTGTTTCAATGGAGTCAAACAAAAAAAAAGATAAGCATAAAATTAAGTTAGCCCCATAGGATATTTGATTAGCACACAGAAATAGCATTTAATACCTCAGTGGCCTAAAATAATTAATTTTACAAAGGCACTTAAAAATACTTGGCTTCAGCTATGGTCAAACAAAGTGACTATAGCCATGTTCCCTGTGTATGTTGTCCCAGAGGTATATGTGTCTTAATATTAATTGCATACATAGGTCATCATGACATGGAGGAGTAAGGCAGAAAATATGATTGTATGGTATATAGCTGTCTCCCCATTCAAACATTTTGAGCTCGACCCAGTAGGAAGAATTTCCCATCAGTAGTAAGTTTTAATTTAATAGTTCTAAAATAGTGCATTGCAAATACTATAAACCCAAGATTTTTTTGGGGGGGGGCGCTGTAGTGGGTAGATCAAATGAAGAGACCATAATATTCTGGGAAATGAAAAAGAAAAAAAGAAGAACAATCTGCTTCAGGGTGCATGTTGAACAGAAGAAGACTCGGGTACCTTATTTTGCAGATCTGATTCATCTAGAGTAAAACTTTGGTTCAGGTTGTACCTATGCAGTGCATTGCCCATTCCCTTTGATGTCTCTGCATCTTCCTCTTCTTATCACCCAATTCCAAGTCAGTGTACAAAAACTAGTCTACTGGTGTCTGAACATCTATATTAAAATTATCTTTCTACACACAATGCATGTAAATTCTGCTATTCACATCTAACTTCTCTAAAGATTCCAATTTGTCTCCATCTATTATGGAATATATTGTGTATTCCCATGGTCTCACTGGAATCCATAGGGCTTAGCATTTCATAAGATTTTAGTTAAATGTCCATTGTCTTGCAACATTGTTGGAGACATTTGCAATGTTTTAGAACTTTTGATACATTTTCCCTCCATTTGAATATCTTCCTTGTTGTTTTATCTGCTTGTGATAATTTTTAACTGTATTTTTTCCCACCTGATATCTTTTGTGCTTTTAGTATTGTCCCTTTCTGACTGTCTTCTCTGGTGGATTTATTCTTGTGACTGGGCTTTGAAGCAGTCTTAACCACTTCCCATAGTAGGGAAGTCACTTTTCACCATATTTGGTCCTTTATCCTAAGTAATTTCTAAGGGGACAGGATTAGCCCCAGATGAATGCCAGTCCCTTTTCTTTAACACATCATGCAGCTCCTAATGACCAACGTATGACCCAGTTTGTTTTGTTTTTTCATCCTCTGAATGGTCAAAGTCAGTCATTGATGCTTTTTGTAGGCTCTATGGAGGGCACAGTAGATTCTCTGGCCTTGCAGTTCCCTGTCCTAGGAAGCTGCCCAAGGCAAAAGGGAAGCACAATCACCTCACATTCCTTTGTTGGTGGCTATGCAAGGTCGAGGTCCACTGCTTTCTGCAGCATGATGTGGGGAGAAGAGCAGGAATGGTATATGCATGAAGAAACTGCAGCAGGAGGGAAATTCCTAAGTGGGAGGTAGAGCATGAGGATGTAGCATTTTTCATTGATAATTCATAAAGCTTGCTTTCTGGTACTTTGGAAATAATTGTAATTGCTTTACCTCTGGTGCATAAAGCTTTTTTTGACTTTGTTTTGTTTTTCATTCAGTAACTGAGGATTAGAGAAAAAAAGACAGATTCTAAATCTTATTGATCACATGACCTGGAAGGCCTAAATAAGGCTATTTTATATAGTGAATTAAAGCCAAATGATAGACATAATTATATTTCATAGAATGACAACAGTAAGACTACATATAGTCAGTAGGCTACAGCCAGGCTTTTATACATAATAATGGAGTGAGCAGCCCTTGCAATGCTGTTAGAATTTCTAAGTTTAAAATCCTTTGGCTGTGGAACAGATAAGATTACAAGACACTTGGGTGTTAAAGGGATTCTCCTCCCCAGTAACCCTTGTCAGGTGGACATCTATGACACAAAGTTGTCTTTATTCTATGCATAACTGAAGACTTTGCACTGGTGAGATAATATCTGGAAGGCCCATGGTCATATAAAAATGGCAGGGACTTCAGGCTTATAGGACTCCTCAGATCTAGGGAATTTGCCACTCTGCATCGGCTGTACGTGTGAACATTATAGAATCTTTGTGAAAAGAAACTACACAGATGGGGAGGACCCAGGACCGGAACCAGAACTATTAGCTTGTTCTTTGTTTAACAACAATATCCATCTAAGTTAAGTAAACCTTTTTATCCCACTTTCTTTTGTCAGTTTAACCATAGACACAATTCCAAGCTCTGGGTCAGGATGGCTATCAACAGCCTTCCCAAAGCACATACCAGAATTTGAGGGATGCTGTCAAAGAAGTTGCAAGAGGGAGGTTTCTATATCTGAACACTAATACAAACAAATGAGACATAAAGGAGATTAATGGATTAAGGTTCTGGATTCAACAACAACAACCAAAAAAATAAGACACTAAAAAATTAAGAATAACAAAATAAGCAAAGAATAGTAGGGCTACTGCAATGTTGAAAAATTGAATAAGGTATTTAAAATTAAAATAAAAAAGACTTGAGATAATAATCAAGACCTCAGTCATTTGTCTAAACAAAAAAAAATTAAAAATGAAATTTTAAAGTGATTAGTTAATTTAATTGTGAAATAGAGAGGAAAACCAAATTGCGAATTTAAAAAATGGGAAAGGGACTTCACAACAAATGGAGAAAAATAAAGAAAAAATCATAAAACCAATTATATGACAATAGAAAATGCACTTATAAAATCTAAGTGAGATCAAAAATGCAAAGATAATTCAGAATTAGGAAAAAACATTCTAATTAAACATAACAAAATAATAATCATGATTCTATTGATAGAGAAAAAGCCTTTCATAAAATACAACATTCATTTATGTTAATTACCTAGGAATCAGTGGCTTTAACTATGAAAATTATCTGTTTAAAAGAAAAGAATAGAGTTTTTCATGGAAGAACACAAAATTATTCCTTAAGTAGATTATGTATGAAGTAAGAATGCTATTCTCTTGGCACCATTATTTTTCAGAGAGTAATAAATTCTAGCTGACACTATAAGACAAGAAAAATAAATGTGTGGTTGGAGATAATAGAGATAGAGAAAGAGATAGAGAAATATAAATGATAGAGATCTAGCTCTGAATGTAGGCCTCCAATGAATTAGGTAGATTATCTGTGAATTGATAGAAAATCTATTTCTATTTCTAGAGCTATATCATTTTTATACATAAATATAAATTTCTGAATTCATATTACATATAATCTTTTAAATGTCAAGTCACAAAACAGAACTAGACCTGGAAAGAATCTTAATTTTTAAAACCTATCAATTTTTAAACAACAAAAAAAACCTTGGATCTTACATCATTCTCACTGGATTTGCATTTCCCTAGCCATGGTAAATCATGTAAACTAATTAAATAATTCAACCATAGATGATAAGAAAGCTGCATTCTACTGTCAAAATTCATCTTTTTAGTAACTATTCTCCTGGTGATGATATACAGCTAAAAATCAGAGAACACCCCAATCCCAGATGATTCCAAATTATAGGTGACCAAAAGGCAATGAAACCACATTGGGTGTAAGTTGGCAGAGCATATCAACAAGGCTGATTTACGTAACAGAGTTGGCATAAAAAAATCATGGACACATTTTATTGAGGAATAATAGAAATATAGGCCCATGATTGTACTGGAGTCCATGAAACAATAAAAGAACCAGAGAAAGGCTTCCAGCACAATGGTTAGATTCTCTATGAAGGATTTATGGAAGCAAATGGATAAAAATATCACAAAAAAGGAGGCATGGATAGGTTTCTATCTGTACTGTTAGAATTCTACACTGGTAGAATTATTAATTTGACAATACTTTTTCATGTTTTATCAAATAGCTATTTGAGAACATTCTCCTATATAATGATAGACACATCACATTTCTGAGTTTAAGATTTCTGTAGTTTAATAGCACATCAGGACAGGGAGTAATTTTAAAATAAACATTTATATAGAGTAAAATTATGATATTTTAAATACCATTTTAAATAGTCCTGGCTTAAGCTTTTCTGAAGAAACTTTGTCAGGCAGTCATCAGAGAAATAGATTGAAAATTCATCTATGTATGCAGAGAACTACACATGGCAATTAATGGAAAATCAGCTTCTTAAGATGACTTCTCTATATGAAACAACAAGGCCACAGCTTCCAGGAGAATCAGATAACCCATAGGTGAAGTGTCGTGAAGTAACAGACATTGGAACTCTGTAGACATTCTGTAACTGGTGCTTGTTGGCTAACCACCTATTAATGAGGTTCAGGCTTTTATATTGACTGTGGCAGCATTCAGAAAAGTCCTGTCAGCTGTTGGTTATGTCCTCTTTGCCTGAGTGCTACCAGGGGAGTTTAGAGACCAGATAAAGGAACAGAGACTAGGACCTTGCACATGTGAAAAGTCCAGAGGGCTTGTCAGTATCTATTTGTTCCACATATTGGATGCAGCAGGATCAGTGTGAGGTATGGAGTGTGTAGCCTTCTTCTGCATACGATCATTTCAGAGGTAGAGGTTCAGCCAGCAAAGCACTGATCCTGTGAGGAACAATTTAAGTGTGACTATATTAGAATTCTAGACCAGCTTTAGCTATAATACAGGCTAATTCAACAGAAATTTCATGTCTATACATGAACTTAGTGGACCAGTGCTATGTAGGAATTGAGCCAAATAGTAAATTTTACCACTCCTTTTCCCCACACTCAATTGAGGATAATATGTCAGAGGATTATACCCCTATCTATCTACAGCTGGTCTTGCTATATCTTTAAGGTAAATAGCCCTTCATAAAAGCAAATTAATATTAAGTGGTATATGTGTACTAGGGTGCTAGTCATTGGGCTCCTAGAAATGGCATGAGAATCACCCTGTAACTATTTGGATCAGTGTAAAATTATTAATTTTGTTTATAGTATCATGACACTAGACCATTCTTTAAGTTGCCCTATTAAGTTTTTTGTTTTCTATATAAAAAAAATTATACTATTATAAATGAAAGCTCCTTGGGAGTAATAATTGTTTCATTCTTTATATTTGAATCTCTAGTGCCTACATTACCAGGAACAAAGTAGGTACTTAATAAATACATATTAATTGATTAACTGGTTAATATACTATTTCCATGGAATACCAAAAAACCTATGTATCTTGTAACTTGATGTTAAATGTACCAACTTTAGGCCTTCATCCAGCTCTATAGTGTTTATCCCATTAGGAAATTCATCAAGTAATCAAACACGGTAGTTTTTTTTTTCTCAGAAATTTTGCTATAGATATGAATTTATTTTTTAAAACAAAATATCTCACTATTTAAGTATTTTAGTTTAATGATAATTAAAGCATACCACATGGTCCAAATTGAATTATTTCATTTATTTTTTAAAATTTATTTGTTCATTTTAACATTTTTTCTTTTTAAACTTTATTTCCCTGAGGTATCATGTTACACTTTCCAGAGTGGCAAATATAACTAAAAAAGTAAATATTGGATGTTGAAGGGATGTGGGAAAGCTGGAATGCTAATCCACTGTCAGAATTTTGAGAAGATCCAACCATTCTGGAGAGCAGTTTGGGACTATACCTAAAGGACTATAGAACTGTGCATATCCTTTGATCCAGAAATACCATTGCTAGGTTTATATCCCAAAGACATCCCCAAAAAGAGAAAAACTACTTGTACAAAAATATTTATAGCAGTTCTTTTTGTAGTGGCTAAGGATTGGAAATCAAAGGAATGATCATCAATTGGGGAATGGCAAAACAAGCTGTGGTATATGATGGTGATGGAATATTATTGTCCTATAAGAAATGACAAAGCAGGATGATTTCAGAAAGGCCTGGAAAGACTTTTATGAACTGATATAAAGTGAAGTGAGCAGAACCAATAGAGCATTATGCACAGAGACAGTAATATTGTTTGATGAAGAACTGTGAATGACTTTACTATTCTCAGCAATACCGTGATCCAAGACAAACTCAAAGGACTAATGATGAAGCATACTATCCACCTCCAGAGAAAGAACTGATAATAATTGAACACACACTGAAGCATGTTATTTTTAACTTTCTTTCATTTTTCTTTTATTCAAGTTTTCTTATAGAAAATGACTAATATGGTAATGTTTTGCATAATTGCACATGTATAAACCTATATCTGATTGCTTACCATCTCAGAGAAGGGGAAGAAGAGGGAGGAAAAGAGGGATAAAATTTGGAACTTAAAACCATAAATAAAAAATGTTTATTATTGAAACATTTTTTTGAGTTTCAAATTATCTCCCTCCCTGCCACTCTTCCTCCACCACTGAGAAGGCAAGAAAAATGGTATAAATTAATTATATACGTGAAATAATGCAAAACAGATTTCCATATTAGCCATATAAAAAGCATTAAAAAATCAAGATAACATTCATTCATTTTGCAATCAGAGATCATCAGTTCTCTCTCTGGAGGTGTATAGCATTTTTTCATCATGAGTCCCTTGGAATTATCTTATGTTTTGTTCAGAGTAGCCAAGTCTTTCAAAGTTGATCATCATTCTAGTATCACTGTTACTCTGTACAATGATCATCCCAGTTCCTCTCACGTCACTTTGTAACAATCTATTATAGGTCTTGCCATGTTGCTTTTTTTGTTTGTTTGTTTTTTCCTAAAAAAAAAACCACAAAAAACCCACCTTTGTCATTTCTTATAATGCAGTAGTAATCCATCACAATCATATGTCACAACTTTTTCAGCCATTCCCCAACTGATAAGCATCCCCTGTATCTTTATACATAATGGTCTTTTTCCTTTCCATTTTATCACTTTGGGTTATAGGACTAGTAGTGGTATTATTGGCTCAAAGGGTCTGCACAGTTTGATAGCATTTTGGGCATAGTTCCAATTTGTTCTCCAGAATGGTTGGATGAGTTCATAACTCCACTGAGTGTTTATTATGTATCTATTTTCCCTCATTTACTGCAACATTTGTCATTTTTCAGAGAGATGAAGTGATAACTCAGAATTGTTTTAATTTGCATTTCTCTAATCAATAGTCATTTATAACATTTCCATATGACTAAATAACTTTGATTTCTTATTCTGAAAATTGCATCTTCATATCCATTGACTGTTCATCAATTGGAGATTGTCTTTTATTTTTATAAATTTGACTCAGTTTCCTAGATATTTGAGAAATAAGGCCTTTATCAGAGAAACTTGCTTAAAAACATTTTTATACTACTTCATTGTCTGTTACCTTTTATCAAAATATAGTTTCCTAGATTATCTTTTAATCGTCTATTTTTTATGTTTGCTTTGTTTGAGATCATGATAGCTAATCTTGCATTTTTTTTTTACTCCAGGATAGATTTTGTTCTAGCTAGTTCTATTTTAGTTCTAGTTCTATTTTAACTCTATGTGTGATTTTCTGTTTTAGTGTATCTTAAACAGTATACTATTAGATTCTGGTTTTTAATTCATTTTGCTCTCTGTTTCCATTTTATCAGTGAGCTCCTCTCATTCATAGTTATGATTGCTCAGTGTATATTTCCCTCCAACTTTTCTGTTTATCCTGTCTTTTTATCTTTTTCCTTCTCAAAGATCTGTTTTTCTTTTGACCACTGCCTTCCTTAGTTAGTTTTCCTTTATATCTCTCTGATTTTTTTTTTATTACCTTCCCCTCTTATTTCTCTATTGGGCAAGATGGATTTCCATACTCAACTGAATTTGTGTATGTGTATCCCTACCCCCCTATCCCTATCTATCTATCTATCTATCTATCTATCTATCTATCTATCTATCTATCTATCTATCTATCATCTATCATTGTCTTTTCTCTTTGAACCAATACCAATGACAGTGAGGTTCAAGTATTGTGCATTATGCCTTCTATTTTCCCCTTCACTATAAAAGTTCTTCCTTGCAAGCCTCTTTTATATGTGTTTTCCCTTTTCCTTCTCTATCTCAATTCTCCCAATACATTGATTTTTCTTAGCCTTTCATTTTTTCATTTTTCCTATTTTGGAGAGCATCCCTACATAATTGACTCACACTCAAACCCTCTGTCTATATACATTTTTTCTAACTGACCTAATGATGATAAAGTTTTTAAGAGTTACATGTATCATCTTCTCATATCGGAATGTAAACAAATTAACTTTATTTGAGCTCATGCTTACTCTGTAATATTTAGCTTTTTATGCTTCTCTTGATTTTTTCTGTTTGAATGTCAAATTTTCTATTCAGCTGTTTTTTTTCATCAGGAATGATGAAAAGTTTTCTATTTCATTAAATCTACATTTCCATTCCTGAAAATTATACTAACTTTTGCTGGATAGCTTAGTTTTGGTTGCAATCATAGCTCTTGGCAATCCAGTATATATTCCAAGCCATCCACTCCTTTAATATTAGAGATGCTAACTCTTGTGTGACCCTGACAATCTCCACAATACTTGAATTATTTGTTTCTCATTGCTTGCAATATTTTCTCTTTGATCTGGGATCTCTGGAAATTGGCTATAATATTTTTTAGGGTTTCATTTTGATATTTTTTCAGGGGGTGATTGGTAGGATTCTTTCAATTTCTATTTACCCTTTGGGATCTAAGGGTTCAAGGGCAGAATTCCCTTAATTATTTATGAAATATGATATCTAGGGCTCTTTCTGATGATGGCTTTCAGATAATCCAATAAATCTTCCAGTGTCTCTCCTAAATCTATATTCCAGGTCAGTTTGTTTTCCCCGTGAGATATTTTACATTTTCTTCTATTTCTTTTTAGTCTTTGAATTTGTTTGAATGTTTCTTGATGTCTTATGGAATCATTAGCTTCTACTTCACCAATTCTACTTTTTAAGGAATTATTTTCTTTAGTGAGCTTTAGTACTTCTTTTTCTACTTGATCAATTCTTCTTCTTAAGTACGTTCTTTTCCTCATTGAATTTTTTTTTGTGAGGCAATTGGGGTTAAGTGACTTGCCCAGGGTCCACAGCTAGTAAGTGTTAAATGTCTAGGCTGGATTTGAACTCAGGTACTCCTGAATCCAGGCCAGTGCTTTATCCACTTCGCCACCTAGCTGCCCCCTCATTGAATTTTATGACTCTTTTAACCATTAGAAAAATGCTGTCTCTAAGGTGTTATTTTGGTTCAGTATATTTTGGTACCTCCTTATGAAACTGTTAATTCTCTTTTCATCACTTCAATTCTTGGCATCACTCATTTCTTTCCCTAATTTGTCTTTTGCTATTGTTATCTCTTTCTTTAACACTTCCAGGAATACCGTTGCCATGGGTCAAAGTACCCTATTTATTTGAAACTTTGTAGCTTGTTTTCGCATGTTGTCTTCTTTTTAGTTTCTGTCTTGGTCTTCCCTGACACTATAGTAACTTTTTATGACCAAGATTTTGCTGTTGGTGCTTTTGATCATTTCTAGTCTATTTAATGACTTAAGATTTTTGTCAAAATTGGTCCTCTGCTTACCTGGGGAGGGGGAGGCACTGCTCAGCCTCAGGCCTCTCTTCCTTGCTTTTTGAGAGCTGGTTCTGGAAAGAATGAAGTGATGATGTTTCCAAGGTGGTGTGATCTGGGAGAGTTTTGGTCATAGTTCTTCTGGCTGGTCTTTGCCTTTGCCTTTGATTAGAATAAACGTGCTCCTATCTATCCTGGCATTGTGACCCAGAATGGTTTATGGGCAGATGATTTGCAAATCAACATCAGCTATACCATGTCTCCTGTAATATCTTTCTTTTTATTTTATCAAACCTTTATTTTTTTTCAAATTACAAGTAAAGGGTAGTTTTCAACATTCACTTTGCAAGATTTGAGTCCCAAATTTTTCTCCCACCCTCTTTTGCCTGCTCCACTCCCCTGGAGGCCAACTAGCAATCCGATATAGGTTATACATTACAATCATGTCAAACATATTTCCACATTAGTCATGGTTTAAGAGAAGAGTCAGAACAAAAGGAGAAAAAAAACACAAGAAAGAAGAAACAACAACAACAAAAAATAACAAAAGTGAAAATAGTATGCTTCAATCTGCATTCAGATTCCATAGTTCTCTTTTTCTATATATGAAGAATATTTTCCCTCATGAGACTTTTGGCATTGTCTTGGATCATTGTATTGCTCAGGAGAGCTAAGTCTATCACAGTTGATAATCACAAATTGTTGTTGGTACTGTGTACAATCTTCTGTTGGTTCTACTAATTTCACTCAACATCAATTCATGTAAATCTTTCCAGGTTATTCTGAAATCTACCTGCTTATTATTTCTACAGCACAAATATATTCCATTATATTCATATACTACAACTTGTTTAGCCATTCCCCAATTAATGGTTTTCCCCTTAATTTCCAATTCTTTGCCACCACAAAAAGAGAAGCTATAAATATTTTTGTACATGTGGGTCCATTTCCCTTTTTATGATCTCTTGGGTTATAGACAGAGTAGTTTAATGCTGGGTCAAAGATAGTACATTTTATAGCCTTTGGGGCATGGTTCCAAATTGTTTTCCAGAATGGTTGGATGAGTTCACAACTCCACCAACAGTGCATTAGTGTTCAAATTTTCCCACATTTTCTCCAACATTTATCTTTTTTTTTTTTTTATCATAGTAGCCAGTTGGATAGATATGATGTGGTACCTCAGAGTAATTTTAATTTGCCTTTCTCTAATCATTAGTGATTGAGAACATATTTGCATGTGGTTTTAGATAGCTTTAATTTCTTCATTTGAAAACTGCTTGTTCATATTCTTTGACCAATTCTCATCTGGGGAATGACTTGTATTCTTATATATTTGATTCAGTTCTCTAGATATTTTAGATATGAGACCATTATCAGAGACACTGGCTATAAAAATAGTTTCCTAGCTTTTTGCTTTCCTTTTCATCTTGTTTGTGTTGGTTTTGTTTGTGCAAAACCTTTTTAATTTAATGTAGCGAAAATGATCCATTTTGCATTTCATAATATTCTCTATCTTATTTTTGGTCAATTTTTTCCCCTTTCCATAGATCTGACAAGTAAGCAATTCCATCCTTTTCTAATTTGCCTATGGCATCATCCTTTATGTCTAGATCATGTACCCATTTGACTTTACTTTGGTGTACAGTCTATGCCTAGTTGCTGCTGTACTATTTTCCAGTTTTTCCAGCAGTTTTTATTCACATAGTGAGTTCTTATCTAGGAGGCTAGAGTCTTTGTGTTTATCAAACAAGAGATTTCTATATTAATTTACTGCTCTGTTTTATGTGCCTAACCTATTCCAGTGATTTACCACTCTATTTCTTAGCCATTGCCAAATAGTTTTAATGGTTGCTGCTTTATTGTAATCTCTTTCTGACAAGTTACCTGACCATATTTCCATCTCTGGCTCAAGAACTTTCAAAGCTGCTGCTGCTTTTTCAATCACCTCTAAGGTCCACTATAGGTGTTCTCTCAATGGAGGCTCTGGGTTGACTCATATTCAGTTGTTATATACCTCTCCTGCTAACTTTTTAAATTGCTTTGGATTGGAAAAATGTCTCACTCCAACTTTTTGTTGGCTCTGTATCTCCAAAATTTGATTTGAGAAGTTATTCTAAAGTTATTTGGAGGGGAATGTTGGGGGAGTTCAGATGGGTTGTAGCCTGTACTCTGCCAACTTGGCTCCGCCTTTCTGAATTGATTCTTTATCCAGGGTGGCATTGCTAAATTTATGAACTGCTAAATCGACTTGCTCATTTAAATGGCAAGGTTTTCTTTAGGCCACATTTTCATCCTGCATTACATTCCTCTGGAGTTAAATTGAAGTTAGTGCTTCCTTTAAATTCAGAGAGAACATTGCACTTTGGGGAAACCAAAGAATTCCTTCCTTATACTTAACTTGTAATTGTTACAATGCTTATTCTAATGAAATGGAATGTAATTGACTTCTCCCAAAGAAATTCAAAATCTGTTCCTTTTAAAGAGAATGTTACATACTTTATATAGAATTCTCTCTTCCAAGTAATGGCATAGCCTTCTTAATGGAAATTTAGATTAAAATCCAATTGAAATTATTTCTCCTACCAAAACTTCTCATGGTTGGCTAAATTATTTATTTAGCCTACAGCTGTTCAATATGTCTTTGCATGTGCTTAAAGACCACTATCAAGTACTCCTTACACTTTCTTTTGGTGAGGCCAAGAATCCCAATTTCCTTTCAGTGATCATTGTATGGAATCTTTTCCAGTGCCCTGAAGATGCTTGAGTTTATTAGTGTCTTTTAAAAATGTGGTACCCAGTATTGAACTAAATCTACTGTTCTGACTAGGGATGTGAGAAAATAATTACTAATAATGGATTTCTAAGAGAAACCCAGACATTAGTTTTTGCTGCTCTCTCCCCCTTATACCAGAAACCTGCCTGGGATGAATTCACCTTAACCAAAGTAATGCAGATTGATTCTTTTGATTTGCTAGGAGAAGACACACCTAGAGCAGGAACTTACCCTTTCTAAGATCACCCCTCAATTCAGGTCAATCAATGAAGCTGAATGATGCTAACCAATTAGCTTAGATCAATGTATAGTGATCTGCCTCTACCAAAAGAGCATAAAAAGACTGGACCATAAGAAGCTTACTCTCTTTTACTCTCCACACACCCTCTTTCTCTCTCTCCTTGGTCACCCTCTTAGATCAATACACTAGCTATGTAATTGTTTAGGCCTGTAAGTCTGTAGCTAGTGGGAAAATCATGGAGAGGTGCTAAATAATTTAATAACATGCTATTAATAAATAATAAATGCTTACTGCCAAAACTTGTACAATAGGCATTATTATATAAATAACAATTAATATAGCAGCAATGTTCATCTTAGTACACTCAGCTGAGTCCCCAAATAATTTAAATAACACAGGGAAGAAAACAGAACCTCATTTTTAAGATACTTAATTGGTCAAAATGAGTTTGAAATAGGTTTTTTGGCTACTATATCACAATGCTGACATATTAAACTTAGTACTCTAAACTCTTCAAGTCACATATCTCTTCTCTCCTGTATATGTGCTGATGATTTTTGAACCCAAGGTCAGAACTTTTCATAAATCTCTATTAATTTTTAGCTTATTAGTATTGACATTCCAGTATATTAAAATTTTTTTGAATCCTAGTTCTGTTATATAACATGTAAGCTATCCTCCACAGCTTTCTTTTATCTGTTAAAGTTAGGTGTCCTGGGTTGGCATTCGGCCTTCTTGACTTAAAACATTGGAATACTACCTTAAAAGGGTTATTTTACTTTCTTTTTTCAGTTTTCTCATATGTGAAATGAAAGAGTTTGGAATAGATAATTTCTAAGGTCCCTTATTTCTCAATCCTATATATATATGATTCAAGTTTTTGCTAAAAATGTTGAACAGAACAGCAATATACAGATTTCTGAGATGCTTCATTGGATATTTCCCTCCAATTTGTCACTAGTAAGAATTTTTTTGTTTTTCATTCAAGTAATATGGAGTCTACCGGAATCTACTTAGTTACAACTCACCTCTTACCATAGGATAACATTACAGACTTTAATAATAACCCTGTAGAATTTTAGGGAAAAAAATGAATCTGTGACATCATTCAGATTACAATTTCTGTGATTCTGTTAAGAAGAAAAAATAGCATAGTCAATGATATTCTATTGCTGTTTTAGTGAACACTATTATCATTTTGGTGAAAAAACCATTTTATTAATAATAAAAATTGGGTCCTTACCATAATTGAAATTCAACAAAGTAATCTATAGTTTGAAATATCATGCCCCCAACTCCAAATTAGTGTAATATCACTGAAAGACTTTATTTTTTCTTGATGAATTTTTAACAAGATCACTGACAAGTGGCTTAGCAATCAAATTATCAAGTTCTTTCAGTGCTATGTGTTGTAGTTCATTGGTTCTGGTGATTGGAAATTAGTGAGGACAGCTAGATTCTCCCTTAGCATTTTCTTCTTTGCTTGGGTTTTAATTTCCTATTAAAAATTTCATCCTCCCCCAAACCAGATCATTATCTTTGGTGGAGAAGAGGAAGCAAATAATTGAACAATTCTGACTTTTCTCGCCAACCTAGCCACTTTAAGCAACATTCCTGAATTTCTCTTTAAAATTATAACATCATTAAAAAAAAGATCTTTCCAAGCCAACTCATGATTTTTAGTAGTTAATAATCACTGCCAAACTGAGCTGATTCTGAGTTTTAACATTCCTTTCAATATTTTAATAATACTGCACCATGTTTTTTTATTCCTTCTTAATTTTATAGGTTAACTTCTGGCTAATGTACACATTTTTCTTTTCATATATGTTAGGCATTGCAATTTCATTGTATCTACTCTCCTATTTTCTTTATCCCTTTATAACATTTTTCTTTATTTTTATTACATTTTAAATTTTCAACTGTTTACCTCCCTCCCTCATAACACAGACATATGTAGAACCACACTCGGCATATTTCTATTTATCAGTTCGTTCTCTGGAGGAAGGTAGAATCTTTCTTCATAGCTCTTTGGTGGTTGATTTGAGTGCTTATTTATTTATTTATTTATTTATATTTGAGTATTTATAATACACAGAATAACTTAGTCATTCACAGTTATTCTTTGAATAGTATTGCTATATATCAGTAGTGCTATGCAACAATATTATTTGAAATATTCTCTTGGTTCTGCTTATTTCACTCTGTTATTTCATGCAAGTCTTTCCATGTTCTTTTTTTTTCTAAAATCAACCTGTTCATCATTACTTATAGCACAAGTACATACCACAACTTATTTAACTATTCATTAATTGATGGACTAGAAATATTTTAGAACATATAGATTCTTTTTATTTTTTTCCTGATCATGTTGGAAAATAGACCTAATAGTGGTATTGCACAGTCAAAGTATACGAAGTTTTATAACTCTTTGGGCATAATTCTATATTGTTTTCCAAAATGGTTGAATCAGTTCACAGTTCCACTAATAGTGGATTAGTGTCACAAATTTTCCATGTCCTCTTCAAAATTTGTCTTTTCCCCCTTCTATAATTTTACCTAATCTTCTCAGATGTTTTAATTTGCATTTCTTTAATAATGATATGGAGCATTTTTTCATATGATAGCTTTGATTTCATAATAAAAATAGTGCCTTGTTCTTATACTTTGACCATTTATCAATTGGAGAAGGATTCATATTCTTATAGATTTGACAAAGGTCTTTTTTTAGTTGACTTGAAACTTTTATCTGAGAAACTGTCTATAAATTTTCACCCAATTTTCTGCTTTCCTTCTAATCTTGCATACATTGATTTTGTTTATATAAAAGCTCCTTCATTTAATGTAATCAAAATTATCCATTTTCTATATATCATTTATTAATAAATTCTTCTCTCCATAAGTCTGATGGGGAATATGTTCCATGTTCTTCTAATTTACTTATGATATCTTTTTTATGTCTAAACCATATGAATTCTGATCCCATAAGCTTAAATTTTATATTTGTCAAACATAAGGTCTCTTAATGTTGAAGCTGCTAAATCTTGTGTATGCTAGTTATAGCTTCACAGTATTGAAACTGTTTCTTTCTGATTGCTTGTGGTATTTTCTTTTTGACCTGGGAGATTTAGAATTTAGCTATAATGTTCCTGTGAGTTTTCGTCTTGGGATCTCTTTCTGGTTGGTGATGGGTAGCTGTTTGTTGTTGTTTTCAATTTCTATTTTAATCCCTAGTTCTAAAACTTCAGGGAAATTTTTCTTAATATCTTAATATCACTTTTCCAATCAGTTGGTTTTCTAATGAGATTATTTACATTCTCTTCTATTTTTTTTATTTTAAAAATTTTGTTTCACTATCTCTTGGTGTTTTATGAAATCATTAGCTTCCCTTTACACAATTTTCATTTTAAAGGAATTATTTTTTCCCTGGGTTTTTGGATGTCTTTTTCCTCCTTGCCCACAGCCACAGCCTGGGACTGTGTTTGGTCAATTTACTTGGTCCCCAGATCCAGAACCAGCTGAAGGCTCTGCAATATTCCCTGACTCAGCCACCAGACACCCCACACTGTATTGGGGTGACAATTTTTGAAGCTTAGGCTGCTATTAACACAGCTTCCCTTGGAGTTTGTTGTTTGTTGATTCAGCTGTATCTATAACCAGGTATATGCATGTCATTCAGGCCAGACCACCATCCTGGGGCCAGGTCTTTCCTTGCATCCTCCCACATTATCTTAGGCTGGAAAGCTGATTTATCCTGACTTTTAATTATTTCTCTCTCTACAATTCACTTTGAGGTATTATTTTAAATTAATTATGGGGGAAATTGGGAAAGCTACCTTATTTCACCATCTTCCCAGAATCCTCAGTATAAATCTAGTCTCCAGAAATATAATATGTATGCCAATTATGACCAGCCTCATTTGCCTTCTCTAGCACAAACTCAAAGACAAATAAATCTGTCTTGATCTTGATCACAATCTAATCTTCCTTCCCGGATTATTATGCATTATATTTGGAAAATTAGTTTCTCCTTATTGTTCCTCCTTTTTCTTCTTCTATTGTTTGAAGAATGAAATTACAATTTAGAAACATCAAGAATTTGTCAGAAGTATGACTTTTATTAAAGATAAAGTTCTTTCAAGTGCCTGGATCATTTAGGGTTCTGACAATATTATATTATGCTCCCATGTGAGCTTAATGATCTGTTTTCTGATACCATTACTTATTTCCTCTTTCTGGGTGTTATATAATGTATTTCAAACACAATATATGGTATTTTTCTGCCATGACTAGTATTCACCCAAATATTTTATAACATGCTTTGCTTCTTCTTTTTTCTTTTTCTCTCTTTCTTTTTCTTTTTTTTCAGGGCAATGAGGGTTAAGTGACTTGCCCAGGGTCACACAGCTAGGAAGTGTCAAGTGTCTGAATCCAGATTTGAACTCAGGTCCTCTTGAATCCAGGGCCAGTGCTTTATCCACTTCGCCATCTAGCTGTCCTAGGCTTTGCTTCTTAATTTCAATATTTCACTCACATGAATATGGACAAAGGATCTTCATCATACCTTTTATTTAATACTTTGCTTTTGTATAAGACCTTCCTTTATATAACTCTATCACATCTGAGAGTTATAGCTTACCAAATCTCAGTTATACCCACATTTAGTTGACTTTATATTACAATATTACTTAATACTAACTACATTTGCATGGAACTCTGGCAAAAAGAATAAATCTAAGGAGAAATATATATAATTTTTTCTTGGTCGGGGAGGAAATGGACAAGATATCACGGATAATATTTCTTAAATATTTCCTTGATTATCTATGATTGTTTTCTGTACATATATAATTTTCTTTGGGGGGAAGAAGCTCTTAGACATTTGCTACATGTTTGTGCTTGACAATGAAAATCACTAGTGGTAACAATTCCTTTTTCTTTTCTTAATAAGCAGTCTAATATTTTTTACATTTACTAACCTTTGATTTCTCTTTCACTACAATCCAATCTTGAGTATTTAGTGTAAATTCCAATTTTGTAAATATCAGTAGAAGAAAAATGCTATATAGGGAACACATTTTTATTTGAGATATGAATTGAACCTGAGAAAGAATGCCTTTCTACTATGACCTGTGTATAATTTCTGGCTGATAGATAACACATATTTGCATTTAATTTTGGTTTAATATCAGAATATAGTGCAAATATCACATGGACACATTGACTCTTATATTCATACTTCACTGATGCATTTCCAGAGGAGCTAGAAGGCTGGCAAGATTATGGGTGTCCAAATCCACCCCCATTGCAAAATTGTGCTTTCATCAGTTTGAGGAATTAAAAGCCTTTAAAAGTGTAATAAAATCCTAAGCCTGGAAATACTACTCACATCGATGGGAATCAGTGCATTAAGACTTCTTACAGTTTAATTAAAAAACAATGTCTTTAATTTACGGTTAACATTGAAAGAAGGTGAGTACTTTAACTTAATTGTAGCAATGGAAAAAATATGGGGGAAGCCCTTTACCTAGACCTCAAAACTATGATAGATAAGACCACTTTCACACTAGAGCAATTATCCAGTTAATAGCTTTAATGTAATCCTAGACATTTTGATTATGGCTAGGTTTATAATGGAGCAATTATCCAGTTAGCTGCTCTAGTGAGAATGTAGGTGAAGTGATTTTCACAAGTCTCCTGAAAAGTTTCTAAACATAGAAAATATACCCAAATTATGATGTTACAATCTCCATGGGACCAAAAAAGAAGATAATTGTTTCTGAGTGAGACTACTGAAACTCTAAGAACTGAGCACATGGCTTACTTTAAAAAATAGGGTCATGAGGGAAACCCAGAAACCTGACTAGCTATCAACCAACTATTCCTTTGTGAAGAAGATTCTTTTCATATTCAGAGCCTTTCTGTGTTAGTAAAATTCCCTAGAAGGGAACAGAACCAACTCATGCCATATAGAAATGCCAAAGAAATTTGCCTCATTATTTTCCACAGGTTTGCACTTTGTATTACTAAAAAGTCATAAATACGTTTTTGAAGTGGTGATTATGCAAGCTGTATGTTTCTATTTGCCTGGTGCTTTCTAAGCTATTTGCCTGTGGTCCTCAATCAACAGGATACAAATTATGTAATAGAGACAACACAATAGATAACCATTTTAAAAATGGAGTTTGAATATACGTTTCCAATTGCCTTTAACAAATATTTATTAAGTACCTATTATGTGTGAGGCATGTTGCTAAGCCTTGGTCATATAAACATGTAAAACTACAGTTTTTTCCCCCAAAAAAGCTTAGATTATAATAATGAGTGTGTATGTATGTATGTATGTATGTGTGTTGTGTGTGTGTGTGTGTGTATATATAGATATAGATATAGATATAGATATAGATATAGATATAGATATAGATATAGATATAGATATAGATATAGATATAGATATAGATATAGATATAGATATAGATATAGATATAGATATAGATATAGATATAGATATATACTGTGGGCGTCAAATTTAATATATGGAGAGTTAACTGGGTGGCACACTGTAATATTGGGGTCCTGGAAATAATGAGGGACCTCTGGGTTCAAAACTCCCTCCCCTTTGAACTGCCTTTTTAGATATTTCTCCCAGAACAATAAGAAAGGAGCCTAACAGCCTCTGTTCCACAAATGAATCAGGTTTTATTAATGAGAATGAAGTAAACAGCAAAGGTGAAATTAATAAAATCAAAGACAAGGGAATAGGGGAAAAGAAATAAGGATAATCCTCCTGGCTCTAACCCAAGTTTATTAAAAAGAGCAGAGTTAGTATCTTAACTCACCACCTGGGGCTTGTAGCTGCAATAGAAAGAACAGCTTACAGCCAGGCCTGAAGGATTCGTCTGCCACTGCTGCTGCTGCTCACGCCACCGGGAGGGAAGATAACTCCAGAAGAGAAATGTGCTCTCCTCAGAGAGCATTTAATCTTCCTCCCCCCAAAGGGGAGGTCCTTCAAAAACTGCCTAAAGAGAGTGATTTCTCCTTCTGACCTCAGCAGCATACGTTACATCAGGGCAGGCCAAGTGTAGCCTCTCCCAATGAGTCAGCTAAATTCCAATAATCTTAGCACAATATATATATATACACACATATATATATGCCTATAGATGTGTGTGTATATGTCTATACACATATCTATAGGCATATATGTATAGATACACATATATGTATAAACACACATATATGCATTGTATTTATGCACATATATGCATATATGTACATAAGTACAACAGAAACAGACTATGAAGATAAAGGAGAAGTCTAGAAAACATGCTCTGAAATATTGAGAGAGAAGATGTCAAGCAAAGGAGATGAGTTAAAGTGTTGATAAACAGGGAGCTCATAAGTTTAACTTTGAAACAAGAGAGTTGTATAGGAAAAGGCATGGATGGAGTGAATTATAAGCAAAAGGACAGTTTGTGTGAGATTATAGTGACAGGAGATGTGTAGGATGAGAAAGGAAGCTCCCAGTGGCTTAGCTTGGCTTTACTTCCTAGTGGCTTAGCTTGGCTTTACTATTGAGCCTTACCCCCCCACCCCCCACCCCAAGGGAAGTAATAATAGCTAGCATTCATATTGTACATTAAAATAATTGTTCAGTCATTTCAGTCATGTCTGACTCTTCATGACCCCATGTGGAGTTTCTTGGCAAAGACACTGGAATGGTTTGCCATTTCCTTCTTCAACTCATTTTATACATGAAGAAAGTGAGTCAAACAGGGTGAAGTGAGTTGCCCAGGTTCTAGTAAGTGTCTGAGGCCAGATTTAAACTCAGGTCTTCCTGACTTCAATCCTGGCATTCTGTCCACTGTGCCGCCTAGCTGACAGATCTATGTGTTAAAAAATAGGCAGAAATAGAAGTAGCAATGGACATCAATATCCATCTTAAGGGGTATGATTCTTCACTTCATAGGGAATGTTTTTCCCTTCATCCCACAGCCACATTTGTTTAATGACAGCTACCAGACCAGAGCACTTCCTCTCTCTGCTTCAAGATTCTGAAACTACCATGTCCTTTGCCTGAGTGCTTTTCTATTAGCTCAAAGTGGGTTATGCTTCTCTAACTTCACTTTTTTTATTTTCCTTTTTTTTTTTTGTCTTGACTTTGGAGAAAATACCTAGTTTAGGGATAGGCTCTCAGATAAGTATAGTATCAGAATCATCCCTGCCTTTCAAAACTCATGCTTAAGCTTTTCCTAGTCCTTCTCTGCCTTTTTCTTCACAACCTCTGATAACTTTTCTCTGCTGTGGTACAGTGGAATGACTGCTGTATTTAGAATGAGTGAACCTCAGATTGAATCCTGTCCATCAATGACTGTGCAACCACATTCACCTCTCTGGAATTCTTTTTCCTAATCTATACAATGATTGGAAAGGAATGCCTATCAATTGGGAAATGGCTAAACAAACTGTGGTATATGATGGTAATAGAATATCACTGTGCAGTAAGAAGTGACAAACAAGATGATTTTGAAAAAGCTTGGAAAGACATGTATGAAATATTGTATTGGGAAGTGAGCAGACCCAAGGGAACATTGTACACAGCGACAGGAATATTATTAGATGAAGAACTGTGAATGGCTTAACTGTTCTCAACAATATAATAATCCAAGATAATCCCAAAAGAATATTGAAAAAACATACTATCTACCTCCAAAGAAAGAACTGATACTGATGGAACAGACTGAAGCATGCTATTTTTCACATTCTTTCATTAAGTGACAAACATGGTGATGTTTTGCATGATCATATATGTATAACCCATATCAGATTGTTTGCTGCCTCTGGAAGGGGGGAGGGCAGGGATTGAAGGAGGAATAGAGATTGGGACAGAAAAATATAAATAAAAATGTTTAACCTGAAAAAACAAACAAACAAAAAACAATGATTAGATTGGACTATATGACTCTGAGGTCCCTTTTTTTTTTTTTTTTTTTTAGGCAATGGGGTTAAGTGACTTGCCCACGGTCACACAGCTAGTAAGTGTCAAGTGTCTGAGGCCGGATTTGAACTCAGGTATTCCTGAATCCAGGGCCGGTGCTTTAACCACTGCGCCATCTAGCTGCCCCCTTCTGAGGTCTCTTTTAACCATAATTCTTCAATGTATTTCTAGATTTCTTTTTTTTTTTTTCCAGATTCATTTCAGCTTCTGGCACTAACCCAAACCTAACTTTATCTTGAATATACACGTCTCTGGGACGAGCTCCATCAGGTCTCAAAGTGCACACCCTTGTTGCATTTCACCTCACTACCCCAGCACAAAACAGATAGATGAGTTGGCATGCTCCTTATTTCCCAGTACCGACTTAAGACTGACCCTTCCCTCTGCTACCATCAATCACCTCTTCTAAGTGAAAGTTCATTCCATTCTACTTATACTTTAGTTCTGTTTTCTATAGACCTTCAGGTTGTATGCCATACTTCATCCTCAATAAAATAGAGTAATTGGCACACAGTTTTCTTATTAATCTCAATAAATGTTTTGAAACACTGGCCTCTTGGTTTCTCAATTTACACTAATCCCTGATCTCTCTCCTCAGTTTACTTCAGCTAGAAATAATACTGATATATATATATATATATATATATATATATATATATAATTTTTTTTTTTTTTTGCAGGGCAATGGGGGTTAAGTGCCTTGCCCAGGGTCACACAGCTAGTAAGTGTCAAGTGCCTGAGGCTGGATTTGAACTCAGGTCCTCCTGAATCCAGGGACAGTGCTTTCTCCACTGCACCACCTAGCTGCCCCTACTTTCTTCATTTTTAGTAGTTGATTTGAATCTTCTCATGTTTCTCTGAATTCTTTACATCTGTTGTTCATGACACTGAGACTTCAATCAGTCTGAGATTTCATCCATGTGGATATTTCCTCCAACTGTGCACATTGTAACTCATCCATATCTTCTCATACTGTATAATTTTTGTCTCTTACTCCTGTACATACTCCACAGAGGCTCCATCTAATATTTTGTGAGCCTTACATTTTTTGATATTGGGTGAATACTAAAGGAATAGCTGGGCTGTTCCCTCTCATTATGTGATTGGTTTATCTCCTTTTTCAATCATAAATCTTTATGTTGTTATCATTTATGCTATTTTTGTGCATTTATTCACTGTGCACTAAAGGGTAAAACCAGTGCAAAGAAAGTTTGGTAAGAAATGCAATTAAGCAAAATCTTTCTGGTAGTATTTAAGGATGAAAATGGAAGGTTAGCAAGCAAAAAAAAAAAACCATGGAAATGGAGTTAACGAGAATGATTATGAAGCCATTAAAGGATCAATTCTCAAAGTATCTGAAGGAACATTAGATGCCAAAGCCCTAAGGGGAGGTATGTATAAGGGGGAAGAACTCTAAGATTATTAATTCAAGAAATAGCTGAGAGAGCACCAGCAACTATGAACCTATATGCCTATTTTCCCAATAATACAAAATCTCTATGAGACCCTTTGAGACTAAACTCTATATGAATTGAGGACAGTCTTTAAAAGATATTGGTAAGAGGCAAACAGGCTTTTGTAATTACTATTAAACAATAGACCACCATTTTACCATCTTGTAACTGACTGAATTGGGGCAGCTAGGTGGCACAGTGGATAAAGCACTGTTCCTGGATTCGGGATGAACTGAGTTCAAATCTGGCCTGGGACACTTGACATTTACTAGCTGTGTGACCCTAGACAAGTCACTTAACTCTCATTGCCCCCCAAAAAACCAAAACAAAACAAAGCAACAAAAAAAGAATGTGATATCAAACACTGCCAGTAAGTAACTGACTCAATGATCCAGACAGTATATGATCTCATTGTGCTTATTGCTTGCTAATTATAAAAAAGTGTATATTTGATTTGGTTTAACAAAACACCTCTTTAAAGGACCCTCTTCATAAAAATGTTTCAAACATACATCAAAATTATTCAAGATGGCTTAAATTTATGGAAATATAATTCTATTGACCATTCAGGTTAACATTAACAAAAAGAGAAAATTCTATATATTATTTGGAGGAGGAACCTTCAAAAAAGAATGACAATAATTTATGTTAAAAAGAATTAAAATGTAGAGATGGAACAATCTTCCCTTAATAGGATTAAGCATCATATCATTATTCAACTCTTATATGTATTCCATCATTCCAAATAATTAATAAAATCATTGAAGAACAAAGGGGCACAGAAGTATAGAACACTTCATTCAAGACTTCTCTCCATAGTCATATTGACTAGATCATTAATGGGTAGTTATTCTTTGGGTCAAATCATTCAGCTGTTTCTAAATCCACTTGAGTTATCTACAAGGAAGCATGAGAAATTTGGCAAATGTTTAGCTGATTTGCAAATATATATATATATATATATATATATATATATATATATATATATATATATATATATATATATATATATATATATAGAGAGAGAGAGAGAGAGAGAGAGAGAGAGAGAGAGAGAGAGAATGAATTTCTCTCATCTATGTGTTTAGCAAGTCTGTCAAAAACTGAAATGAGGATGTGATTTGTATATGATGAAGCAATTTGATTACTTGGTAATCATGGCAAATCCAATATCATATATTATTTTATTCTTTGACCACTTCTTCCCCACCCCCCCTTTGGAGAACTGGATCTTTTCCATCCTGCTGCCCCTTTCCTTTCCTTCATGATTATTCAATGATGACTCCATTATCATATATATTCTTTAAGAATACAAAGTTGTGATTCACCTTTGTGACTTGAACTCAATCAGAGCACTTAGGTACATTATTATCTCTTAACTTATCTTTAACATAAAAGAATACTCAAATGATCAAATGGGTTAATGGTCTCATGGTCTCATGGTATTCTCTCCAGTCATGCAGAAACAAAAGTGTCTATGGCTTCCTGTCCTAGGTTATTCTTGTCATGATCTTCTCATGAGTTTCTTTGTTTCTGTTGCTTTGTCTGTCTCTGTCTCTGTGTGTGTGTGTGTGTGTGTGTGTGTGTGTGTGTGTGTGTGTGTTTGGATATTTTGGAGTTTAGGGAAGGTTAGTTGTCAACCCAATGTGCATTTCCTCACATTCTCTTTACATTCATTGTAAGGATAAGAAGAGAGTCACTGAAGCAAAATTAGTTTTAGTCCTTCCTTTTCTTTGCTATCATCCCCTTTGAACTAAACAGAGTTCATTTATAATCTTCTTGGATCAAATTGAGCTGAGAAAGATCCCCCTTTAAAAAAATTCCATTAATTTCCAACTTCAACTAAATCAAAGCTTTAGTGCACCTGAATCTATTCTTCTGATAATATGCCATTATTCTCTTAATGCATTCATCCTTCATTACCTAACCTTGATTCCATTTTCTACACATGCCTTTTTAAAATGCAGATTGGTTGATGATTTTATTATGCATCAACAAGCTGTTTATAAAATCACCTAATTTCTTTAGTATTGGGATTGTTTAATATTGTGAAATTATAATTACATTCTTGAGAGCATTCCATAGCTTTTGGTCTGATTTTCCCAGTAGACTTTTGATGATGGGGTATTCTAGAATTCACTGACATAGAATTCATTAATATCCATACATTACTAGAGTTGAGCTAAAGTAGAAACTTTCTCTTATGAACCAGGCAAATGAGTTGGAACTTTGTAAGATTATACCTATGTCTAAGGACATTATGAGAATATTATGGGGAAGAATTGCTGTAGTATTATGAAATATGTATAAATGCATTAATGTAAAATAAGTTCCTTATGAAACAACAATAAAATATTTGCATCATATTTGGGAATTTTGTAGTTGTTCACACTTCAGGATACTACAGTCCCTTATTTTTAATGAATTTTTAAAAATTATGAAGATGAATAATATGAAAGTATTTGTGATATATACAGACATATATGTGTGTATGTATTCACACACACACATATAATTCCAGCATTTCAAGGATCCTTTATTTCAGCTATGTTAGTAGATCTATCCATGTAGTATGGAATTTCCTGCCATTACTATAATATGGAATTTCCTGCCATTACTATAATTTTTATCTTTCCATGACAACTTAATTTCTATCCCATCCCCCCTCACTCCCCAGTTAGGTGAATCTCTTCAAATTTATATAGTCAGTCAATAAACATTTATTAAGTGCCTATTATGTGCCAGGCACTGTGCTCAGCATTGAGATGAATAAATACCACAGCCAGAAGCATGTTTCCAATTAGCTTCTGCTAAAGCTTATGTTAAATTGTAATAACTTTCTTCAAGATTGGCATGATATAAGTATCTATATATACATACTCATATGCAGATATACATGTGCATATACATATATATGTATATGTATGCTTTGCTGTGTGTATATATACATATATATGTATATGTATGCTTTGCTGTGTGTATATATACATATATATGTATGAAATGTCAACTTTCAAAAGTCTTTGCATATTTTGTTTGTTGGATTCATTCCCTTCAGCCCTCATATGTACACATAAACCTTCCAGTATTTCTCTGAATCACTCACCTTCTTTGTTTCTTATCACATAATTATTTTTCATTATGCTATAGATCAATTTGTTCAGTCAATCCTTAGATAATAAGCACATGTTTATTTGGATTTGGTTTATTTTTTCCTTTGTTACAAAGGAAGATCCAATGGGGAGGGAGAGAAGAGGATGAAATTGGGAAATTATTTTGATGGGTTTTATTTAAATCATAAATACATGTTCTTAATTAGTAAGAAGATGCAAGTACTGCTCCTGTATTATATATGTTTAAATATATAAATTGAGGAGAAATATTGAATGCCAAGAAAAGGAATAATGCAAGGGAAAAAAAGAGGAAAGAGGGAACAGAAAAGCAAGAAAGGGACATTTTGGTGGCTTTATTTAGATTAAAAGAAGAAATAGAAATATTCACCAAAAGCATTATCCTAGCACTTTATCACTCCTCATTTCAGTTATTACCCAAAGTCTCTACTTTTGTTATTTAATGTAAAACTTAATTTTATCTTTAAACAGATTTTCTACCAAGATTTGAAGTCAATCGAACAGAACATTTTTTTTTTCTTAAATTATTCACACGAGTGTTTTGTTATTCTGGCTACTTAGAAGAGGTAGATAAAAAAAAGAGGTAGATCAAAACACAAGTGAGTTACACAAGACTATTTTTAATAGCCAGCTGTTAATTTTTGAGCAAGAAGGGAAAATTATTGCTTCAGCAAACCATTTAAAATAGGAAATATGAATGAACTTTTGAAACTGTTATATATATAAAGTTAAAGCTCATTGTTGTTAACCTGGATATCCATCTGATGTCTCTCAATGAAAGCAACATTTGCTTCCAAGGCTTTATCAACTCTCACTCTCCCTTTCCTTGAGAGCACTTGCAATATTCATGCAGAGTTACTAATGTATTCATGGCTTATCCCTGAATATTATATGGGCTATTCTTAAGTCACTCAGATAAAGTGTGGGG
The DNA here is from genome assembly GCF_019393635.1 of Dromiciops gliroides. Taxonomy (NCBI): domain Eukaryota; kingdom Metazoa; phylum Chordata; class Mammalia; order Microbiotheria; family Microbiotheriidae; genus Dromiciops; species Dromiciops gliroides. Next base: position 134,618,075 of record NC_057863.1, on the reverse strand, counting down.
CACAGATTCTAAGAGATGCTGCTGCTATTAATAGCACATTTTAATATATAGTCTATCTTCATTTTCTTTTTTCTCTCTCTTTCTTCTTCTCTTTCTCTGTGTATATGTATGTGTATATATGTGTGTGTGTGCATATACATGTATACATATGCATATGTATTTATTTAACAATGAATTCTGTTCACTTCATATATCATTACAAAGAACTCTGTTGCTTCTTTGCTTTATCATAATCTATCTGCTGATATCTCTCACTCTCTCCCCAGGACTACCCTTCATTCCCCAGTTACTTACTTGCTCTCTTTTTCTTAAGAACAAATTAATTCTAGTGAAAACTTTTCAGGGGATGTAAAGGGAGTTAGCACAGAAATGCTTTGACAGCACTATGCAATAAAAACCTGTCAACAGAATTATGGATAAAGAAAATTATATAAAGCAGACCTTTTAAGAATTTTCAAGGGCTTTTCTTCTTTATTTATGTCTGGATCATTGATTTCATTTACTTACAAAATTCTCCCCACCATGTAGATAGGTGACTGATTATTGTACAACTTATGGTGGTAGAAAGATGCTTGGGCAACTAAGAGGTTTAAAGATTTCCCCCAGAATCATAAGCTCATATCTGTCAAAGGCAAGATTTGAATCTAGGTCTTTCTCACTGAGGCCAACTATCTATTACTATACTGCCTCTGAGTATTTATTAGTATACTTTCCTGTATATTTAATAAAGAAAATTTCTACAGTTCTATGTTTGGCATTGAATTAATAGGGTCTGTCATCAGCTTATAAGGCAACTATGTGGCACAGTGAATAGAGTCCACTGGATTAATAGTCTAGAAGACCTGAAATCAAATCCTTATTCAAATACTTACTAGCTGGGTGACCCTGGGTAAGTAATTTTACCTCTATTTGCCTCAGATTCTTCATTTGTAAGATGAGGACTATTATAGTATCTACTTCACAGGATTGTTGTGAGGTTTGAATGAGATAATATATAAAGTTCTATGTAAATCTAGCTATTATTATTTCAGATTCTAGCCCTGTTTGGACACATCTTTGATCCATATTATTAATATATGGATGATCAAGTAGGCATTATGTATAATTCACAGTGAAAGCATTTAAAATTTCTATTACAATTTTTCTATATAAATAATACAGGCTCTTTAACAAAATAACTTCTGAAAAATTATTTAATATATCTTTTAAACTATAGTTTTTAGATCATCACTTAGGGAAGTCATTTAACCAAGGATACCAATTAAATCCTAATATTTTATTTAAATAAGTTCATATTTCATTTCAAGGGGAAAACGTTAGGATCATGGATTTGGAGCAGGAAGGAACCTTAAAATAATTTATTCCAAATTCATCATATTGCAGATTATAAAATGGAGGCATGCAGAAGTTAAGTGACTTTTCCAGGTCACATAGCTAGTGATAGAGATGGGATTTAAATTCTTCATATATTTTTCTTTCTATGGCATCATTTTTCCTTGGAACGAGAACTTTTAAAAGAGCCAAAAAAAGGTTACTATTGTATTCAAGTGTGGACTATGTGCTACTTGTGCTCAGTGTAAGAAATAAATATAACTCTAACCTCCATCCAGAGACAACTCTACAAGAGACCCAGAATTAACCATAAAATCCAATCACAAAGTATTTTATTGATTTATCTAGTTCTGAGGGGGGAGGTTAAGATCCCCCACTAGTACAGTTTTGCTCTCTATTTCCTCTTCTAACTCACTTAACTTCTATTCTAAGAATTTGGATGGTATACTACTTGGTTTATATATGTTTAGTATTGATATTACTTCATTGTCTATGGTATCTTTTAGCAAGTTGTAGTTGCCTTTCCTATCTCTTTTAATTAGATCTATTTTTGTTTTCACTTTGTTTGAGATAACGATTGCTACTCCTGTTTTTTGTTTGTTTTTTTACTTCAGCTACAGCATGATATATTCTGCTCCAAACTTTTATCTTTACTCTGTATCTTTTCTTCAAATGTGTTTCTTTTCTTTTTTCTTTCTTTGTTCCCTCCTTTCTTTCTTTCTTTCTTTCTTTCTTTCTTTCTTTCTTTCTTTCTTTCTTTCTTTCTTTCTTTCTTTCTTTGCGGGGCAATGGGGGTTAAGTGACTTGCCCAGGGTCACACAGCTAGTAAATGTCAAGTGTCTGAGATCGGATTCGAACTCAGGTCCTCCTGAATCCAGGGCCCGTGCTTTATCCACTGCGCCACCTAGCTGCCCCCAAATGTGTTTCTTGTAAACAACATTTTGAAGGATTCTGGTTTTTAATCCACACTGCTATTCACTTCTGTTTTATGGGAGAGTTCATCCCATTCACATCAACAGTTATGATTACTGTGTATTTACCACCATATTTTCCTCTTTGTTTATACTTTTCTTTGTTCTTTCACCCTATTCCTCCTCACCAGCATTTTGCTTCTGATCACTGCCTCCCTCAATCTTCCCTCCCTTTAATCAGTCCCTCTCCCTTTTTTCCCCTTTTATGTCACTAAGAGTAAGCTAAATTTCTTCATCCAAATGAGTGCATATGTTATTCCCTCTTTGAGCCAAATCTAATAAGAGTTAAGCTTGAAACAATACATATCCCTCCCCTTTTCCCCTCTATTGTAATGTTTTTTTTGTGCCACTTCATGCAATACCTGATGTCTCACAGAGTCATTACTTTCCATCTGCCCAATTCTAATTTTTAAGGCCTTATTTCTTCAGGAAGATTTTGCATTTCCTTTTCCATTGGGCCAATTTTACTTTTTGTGTGTGTGTGTGTGTGGCAATGGGGGTTAAGTGACTTGCTCAGGGTCACACAGCTAGTAAGTGTCAAGTATCTGAGGCCGGATTTGAACTCAGGTACTCCTGAATCCAGGGCTGGTGCTTTATCCATTGCACCACCTAGCTGCCCCCTGGCCAATTTTACTTTTGAAGGAGATGATTTCTTCAGTGGATTTTTTTTTCCCCATTTGGCCAATCACATTTTTTAAGGAATTGTTTTCTTCAGTTAATTTTTGTCCTTCTTTTTCCAAGCTGTTGACTCTTTTTTCATAATTTTTTGTGTAGCTCTCATGTCTTTCATTTCTTTTCCCACTTTTTCTTCTATCTCACTTATTTGATTTAAAAAAAAATACTTTTTGAGCTCTTCCAAGAAGGCTTTTTGTTCTTGAGACCAATTCATCTTCCCCTTTGAGGCTTCAGGTGTTGATCTTTGCTCTGGCCAAGAGGCTCCTGCCGACTTGTCCAGACCCACTCCACACTGCACTGTGCTGCCCTGTGTTCCCCTTTCACCCAAGTGAGACAGGTCTTTCCTGAAGTCTTCTAAATTATCTCAAGTTGGAAGATGGTGTCTCTGTCTTTTTGTATATTCTTTATCTCCAGAATACATTTAGAGGCTTGATTTAACATTGTATCTGTGGGAAACTTGGGAAGGCTCAGGAAACTTTCTGGCTTCTCTCTAACATTTTGTCTCCAAAGTATTTATTTGAAATAGAACTGGTCTACATATATAATTTCATAATCAAAGGGTACTAACTCCCTTTACCAGTGCAGTCCAGTAACTCTTCAACAGTTTATAATATCAGAATTTCCTAAAGACAAGGATTAAATGATTTGTCTAGAACCCAGCAAACATTAGAGGCTAGACTTAATCCTAGACATTCTCGACAGTAAGGCTAGCCCTTTATACACTATGTGACCCTGCCTTTCTGGAAAAGACGAATAAAATACAAAACAGGAAAAATCATATAGTTAGGATCATGCTCCATTCCCCAAAATGACTAAGTACAGTCTCATGTAAATGGGGGCATGTATCAAATCTCCAGAAAATTCACACTCTGAGAAAAGAAAGATGTTGCCTTTAGTGCTATATGTTTGCCTTGAGTCATATGTATGGGATGTCTCTCCACTTTTTCTTCAGGCACCATTGGGCTGTGTCTCATTGCTCCTTGTGTTCTCCCTCTCAGAACTCCTCAGTGTTACCCTGAAGTTATCTTGCTGTTATGCTCTCCTTCACCTCAACAACTGTCATGACAGTTGTCATCTGTTGCTTTTCTCTTCCTCCAGATCTATTGCTGACCAATTCTCCACAGAACCCTCTCCCATGATGAAACTCTATCCTGCTGCTGCTGCTTTTTTTTATCATTCTTGAGGCCAAAGTTACTGTTTCAGGAAAACATCATTGCTTTTTTTTTTTTTTTTTAGTGAGGCAATTGGGGTTAAGTGACTTGCCCAGGGTCACACAGCTAGTAAGTGTTAAGTGTCTGAGGCCAGATTTGAACTCAGGTACTCCCGACTCCAGGGACGGTGCTCTATCCACTGCGCCACCTAGCTGCTCCACGTCATTGCTTTTTTAGAGAAAGACTGCCCAGTCTCTATGCCTCAGGGATGGGCAATGCCTTTTCATTGCTTTTAACCATCCTTCAAACAGTATCCCTACTGTTCCTCACAACTCTCCTTATCTGGTATGCAAAAGGCCTGTTGCTATGAGATTTTCTTCATAAAACCTCTAAATGATTGGTCCCCAATTTTTTTTTAATATAAAATATCTGTAACATACTAGGTACTACTTCTCTTTCTAAAATTAGAGTGGAGGAATTCCTTTTACCTTATCTATACCTCAGGAAGTATACAGTGTGACCCTCCACATGGCTGGTACCTCCCACTGAGTCTTTTTTAGCTAGGGTTAGGTACATGAAGATTTTTCTGAATTCAGCTTTAAATCTAAGGTGATCATTAGACAGCTAGCACTCAGACATGCAAATTGTCTAAAAATTTCAATAAGCCTCAAAATGTCATTAGCAACATTAGTAGAGAGAGGTATAAAATGGCAGCTTTATGGCTGATTTCCTGCTTCACAGCAAAATCTGTGTCACCATAAGGTAAGAAATGACTACTACTGATTGGTAGAGAATGAAAGAACAGACACATTCATGTGGATTCTTCATAGGATCATACTCCTATCTAGATAATATAGTTGATCCTTTACCTTTCTTCACTTCATATAAAGGAAGCAGTATTTCTTTGGGTTTTTGTTGGGGGGGGGTGGCAATGAGGGTTATGTGACTTGCCCAGGGTCAAACAGCTACTACATGTCAAGTGTCAAGTGTCAGAGGTTGGATTTGAACTCAGGTCCTTCTGAATCCAGGGCGGGTGCTTTATCCACCATACCACCTAGCTGCCCCCAGGAAGTTGTATTTCTTAGAGTATGAGGATGAAGAAACAAAGGTCCTTCTTCTGATTGATTTAAGAAACCTAGGCAAGGTGAATAATAATAACTAATATCCATATGGCAATTTAAGGTTTACAAAACACTTTTAAAAATCATTTCTTTTCATTCTAATTATTTTGGTAGGTAGGTGCTATTATTATTCCCATTTTACAGTTAAGGAAACTGAAGCAGATAATGGTTAATTGAGTTACCTACAATCACACAGCTAGTAAGTGTCTTGTTCCACATTTGAACTCATGTCTTCCTAATTCCAAGTCTATTCACTGGGTCACCTAATGATATTGCCTAATTCATAGGATTGTTGTAAGGATAAAATGAGATAATATATGTAAAGTATTCATAAAACCTTAAAATGCTATAAAATATCAGCTACTAATATCATTATCATTATTCACACCCTGCCTCCTAGCTGTGGTTGATTCTTAGAGGAAGAAGTTCTAGGCAGTTTGATATCAAACAACCACAGAGGAATACTGAGGACAAACCACCCAGGGGAGCTTTTAATTCAGTATAAATTAATAAAAGAAAAGGTAAAATTAGTAATAGACACAGTAGATCCTTAAAAAGCTTACTGTGAAAGAATTGCCTGCTTTGCTAGTGACAGTAGCTTAACCACTACGATAGACATTTAATGATAAAAGTTGAAAAAATAATGTTGATACTTCATCTGACAAATAATGTATAGCTGAAGCTTTAGAGTTTGGATCTAAATTATATAATTTGAACCACTTGGATCTTGTGAAGAAATGATATAGAGTCTTATAAAAAGTAGTTGGATTGGGTTATATTCCAGTTTTGAAATGAATTCTCAGCAAGTCTCAATCCTTTTGGACATTCAGATTCCTCATCTATAAAATGAGGGATTAACTAGATTATCTTTAAGGATATATATGTCTAGCTTTGAAATTTTATGGTTCTACAAATTTTGTACAATAAAATACCATTACTTGTATTTAAATCAAAAGGTCATCATCTTGAAGAATTAAATAATACCCTGAATACTAAATCAGTAAGAACTAATGTCATAAAGTAAAAACGAATTTCACTTAGTTGTTTTTTAGGTTTTGTATTAAATGCAGATTTTTCTAAATATGATTTTATTTTGTTATGTGCACTATATTGAGTGTAAATATTAACAACTTAAATGTTGTTTATAAAAATCAGTATCACAAGGTTTGAAATACACTTAGAGCAAAAATGATTTTAAAATTTCCATATTGATTAAGAAACCATTTCATTGAAAATATGCAGAAGTTAGGGGCAGCTAGGTGGCGCAGTGGATAGAGCACTCACCATAGAGTAAGGAAGACCTGTGTTCAAATCCGGTTTCAGAAACTTGACACTTACTAACTGTGTGATCCTGGGCAAGTCACTTAACCCTCATTGCCCCCCTCCCCCCCCCCAAAAAAAAGGAAATATGCAGAAGTGACTTTAGTCAACACTTTAGTTTTCTTTGAAAGAAGAGGAAGCATAACACAAGTATAATGATTTCCCCTCTCAATTCAAGTTAAAAAGTACCTACAATATTTTTAAATTAAAGCTTATATTTATATCATAGTGGAATTCCATAGAATCAGAGAAAGAAGAGACCTCAGAGGTAGTCAAATAAAACTCCCATCTCCTCTGCAAATTATTAATTCCCTCAACAATATTTCTGGAATGTTTTTATCTGAGACTCTGTTTCTCATTTTCTATATCTCTAAATGTTAGGCATATTTCCTCATACTGAGCTGAAACCTTCCACCCTGTAAAACTTCAATTAACCTATTAATTAAGTAAAACCAGTGATAGGGAAACTCAATCCAATTCTAAAATAAGGAACCAAAGCAGAGAATTAATTGCTATCAGGCAAGTAGGATCAGTACATATTAAGCTCATGTGGATATATTTTCTAAAGACACATCTAGCATATATTACAATGAAAAATGATGCTTAGAATGATAAACCTGAGGCATTGTAAGATCCTCTATCACCATAATAGTCTTCTAACTAATAGGGTAATGTAGGCTAATACACTTTAGAAAGGTTTTCAGAAGCAAGTATTGAAAAAAATAAACACTAAGTAAGCTTTGTTGTTGGTATTTATTGTTAGCCATAAAGTAAACATAATGTTATGCCTTCTGAACATTCTAGTTAATGACATTGTTACTGAATTCAGATTATGTCAGAAACATGAGCAGAAGTACTTTGAACAAAATATTTGTATCAAATATTTCATATAAGGTTCTTTGAGCATGTCTATGTTCTCTGTATGTTGGTAAGTATTGGACAATTTTTCTTTTCACACAACATGACACTGATGATGACATGTACAGGTGCCTACTGATTCATCATAGGCAGAATTTCTTTTTCAAAAATGATTGCAAAGTTCTAATGTTCTGGTTTCTCTGTATTTTCTCTTTCATATATTCTCTCTATGTATATTTTATATAATTTTATATCTAATATGAATATATTACATACTATATTCGTATTAGACATAGATTATATGTTATTTATATCATATTAATATATGATATATCTGTATATAGAGAGAAACCAGGATATTAGAACATTTCAATCATAAGTATGTGCATATATGTGTATAATATTATGCATGTATTTATATACATAAATACAGGAGAGAGAAACAGAGACAGAGAGAGAATAACAGTCTCCTTACTGAAACTTAATGAAGACTTGATATGTCTTTCTGACAATGGGTCTGTAATATCCTTCTGAGAGCATTGTATATGTTTCTGCAAAAAGTAGATGAATAAGTAGAACTGAGAAGGTTTTAGAAGTCACTGCTCTACCAGCCTATGGGTGATAGAGGATCTTACAGTGCCTCTACAGTTGAGGAAACTGAGTCCAAGAGCATTTAAGGGCCTTGTTTAAAATAACTAGGTTGTTGATAATAGAGCTAGTATTCAAACTCACAACCTATGATTCCAAGTTCAACTCTTTTCCACTACAACACAAAGAATCTGAGTGTTCTTTCATTGGACATAAGACATGAAAGCATATTTATAATTACAGTTCAGATATATACATGATGCCATTTTAGTCTAGTTTAGCAAATATATTAGAATCAACTTTTGAATGAACTTATAAATTGTTCTGTAGATTCTTGACTTAAAACCAAAAGTGAGAGATATTTAATGTTTAGGCTATTATTATTATTATTATTATTATTATTATTATTATTATTATTATTATTATTATTATTATTATTATATGTGCAGACAAAGTATAAAAAGGAAAAGTCCATTGTTGAAGTTAGAAGTGGTACAAATGTGTTTGAAATATAGCAATTAAACAAATGACAGGCATCAATTAAATTGGAGGTGACATGAAGTACAAGATAATGCCCTGTGATAATTTTCAGCACTGTTGGTTTATAACTCTTTTGTGTATCTATTATAGCAAACAAGGAATTTCCAAGTGTGTAATTCTTAAGAAACAGCTTAGGCAGGACTCCAGGAAGTGAGTTGAGCAGATTTTAATGAGTTGTAAAACAGAACCCCTGCTGTAACTAATTTGTAGTTAAGACTCTTTGCGGAAAACACACACACACACACACACATACAGACAAACACATCCCTTTCTTCATTTACACTGAAATTGCTCCTGAGAAATCAGGGATAACCAAATTTCACAAATTTAAATAAAGTGAAATGTTAATAAGTTGTTGCAACACATTTCATATTATGCTGTCCACCATGGTCTACATTTGGAAAAGAACATTAGATTAAAACACATTTCTACTAAACACTTGGAGTGTTATGCCTTTATTGGACAAATAAAGCTGACTGTTTAGAATGGGATGGTTTATTGGTTCCAGAGTGTACAAAGCTGGGGTTTGGAAGAGGCAACAGTAACTGCTTTTTCATTCTGAAAATTACCAACAAGGAAGAAGACATGACCTATTTGAAATAATCAATGATACCTTTGTACTTTAAAAATCAATTACAGGGGGGGCAGCTAGGTGGCGCAGTGGATAAAGCACTGGCCTTGGATTCAGGAGGACCTGAGTTCAAATCCAGTCTCAGACACTTGACACTTACTAGCTGTGTGACCTTGGGCAAGTCACTTAACCCTCATTGCCCCACAAAAAAAAAAAAATTAAAAAAAAATCAATTACAGGGGCAGCTAGGTGGCACAGTGGATAGAGCACCAGCCCTGGAGTCAGGAGTACCTGAGTTCAAATCCAGCCTCAGACACTTAACACTTACTAGCTGTGTGACCCTGGGCAAGTCACTTAACCCCAATTGCCTCGGTAAAAAACAAAACAAAACAAAAAATCAATTACAGGAACTCAGAAGCTAAAGATTATTGAGAAGTATAATTAGTTGAAAAAAGTACTTGATTTGGGTCAGAGGACTTGGATTTCAATTCAAGTTCTTTTGCTACTCTCTGCAGTAATTTAGATAAATCACTTAACTTCTTTGAAATTCAGTTTACTCTTACATTTTTTAAAAGTAGGTCTATATTAGATGACCTGTCAAAAATTCCTTCTGGTTTTGTGATCCTGGAATATACTGGAAAGAATAAAATCAGAGGCAAGAAGAACAAGGTTCAACTTTCCACCCTGTTACTTAAAACCATCGAGAAGACGGACAGATTATTTCATCTTTCTGTCTCAGGTATTTCACCTGTAAAAATGGTTATCTTTACAATCTTCTCCAAATCTTCTAATGCAGAAGTATATATACAAAATGCCTAGAATCAGTTTCCTCCTGCTTGCAACTTTGGAATCCCTAGGTCCATGAGTATGTTGGAGTCAGTTCAATAATTTTCATTGTGAGCATTACACTTCAGAAATCATCCAGTTGTACAAATCATGGCTTGATTTGTTTTGTTCATTGTTTGGACTTAATAAAGGGATGGAGAAAATATTATAATGTAGATTAAAACTTAAAAAGTCTACTGTGTTATGCATATGTGTGTATATACATCTATATGTATATGTGTGTATTTGGTTCTCGGGGTTTTTTTTTCTTTTTTTTTTTTTTAGAGCTAGTTGTTAAACACGTTGTTTTGAGTGCTACTTCCTATGCAAGGCCATTCCTAGTGTTTTCAGTGGGGACCTGAAAAATTACTTTGTATTAGTTCATATGAACTATCTATCTTGTACATGTTGTTTTCTCCCCCTCCTCATCCCTCCAATGGGAATGTATCCTCCCTGAAACTAGAGAACATTTTTAAATTGTGCCTTTAGTGCTAAGCAGAGTGCCTGCTTTGTATAAAAATACTAACTAAACCTTTTTGCACTGAATTTAATAAGTACTATGCTAACTGTACCCATTCTTTCAATGTCACAAACTCATAACTTTGCTAGTTGACCCATTTTATAGAATCTCAGCCGTTGAAAGAAGCCATTTAGTTCAACAGATACCCTAATAAGAATGTATTCTAAAGTATATCTGCCCATTGGCCATCCAACCAGTATATAAACATTTCCAAGGAAAGGGGACTCTCTATGTCCCAAGGCAGCTCATTATGCTATTGGATAGCTCTACTGAAGTTATTATGAAATTTGCATTATTTTATCCCTTTGGTGATAACTTACTCCTCTGCAACTTCCAACCAGTTCCTTTTTTTTTTTTTATGGCCAAGTAGAAAAGGTTTAGTCTTTCTTCTGCTTGACAGTCTTTTAAATATTTATAAAAAAGCTATTTGGTCCGTCCCCCACCTGCACTCCTCCTTCCTCCAACTCACAAGTCCTCTCTTTTCTAGGCTTAAACATTCAAAATTTCTTCAACCAACCCTCCTATGACACAAAGTGGGGATCTTTAACCATCCTAATAATCCTCCCCTATATACTATATAACTTATCAATATTCCTTCTAAAATATGGTTCCCAGAAATTAACAAAATACACCTGATGTTATCTAACTACATTAGAGAACATCAAACTGATTCTTCTCTTTTCTTCATAATTCACCTCCTCCCACACCCATCTACTTATTTGTCAAAATATTGTCTATTTTAAGCTAGTACTACACACAATCCTTCTCTTCCCTCACATTGCCTCTAGCTTAGTTCATCCACTTTGGGACCTGGTGGACTAGTGAAATTATGTCCAATTTGGGTCTTTTTTCTCCCTCTTTCTCTCCTCCCCTACCTCCTATGCATTCTCCACACAACTGCTAAAATAATCTTCCCAGGACACACTGGAACCTGATCAAAATTCTTTAGTGACTTGCTATTTTTCTATCATAAAATGAGAAGTTTTCACACTCACATTTGAATATCCTCACAATCTTGTTCTTATTTATTTTCCACCAGATATTTAATATGACTCCTTTGTAAAGGAAAAAAAAATGCCTGCTGTTACATAGCCTTGACACTGATGCTTCTATCTTCCTTCCTTTGTGTAAAGTGCCCCATATCTATGGAATGCACTCCTTTCTAGCCCCTACCTCTTTGAGTCTCTGCATTCCTTTGAAGTTTAGATGTCACTTTCTATATGAAGTCTCTCCTGATCTTGCTCTTCCAATTTTAATATTCCCTCCTCAGATTGCATTTTCTAGATGTTTTATACCAGCTAATTTTAAGAACTACAACATAATAGTAATACAAAGTATTTTTGTTTCACATATTTATTTATCTATTAATTTATTTATTTATAAATAGTACTACAGTAACATAGTTTTATTTTGAAAATTAGAATCTCACGTCAGATCACTTTGGAAGTCTTTAGAGGGCCAAAGCATACTGCCAACAAAACTGGGTGGGGATTTCTCACTCTCAATTCACTGTTGCTTTCAGCGTTCTCACACCATGTTCAATTGAACCATGTTGAAAAGAAAAGTTTTTATATTATATTTGAATATGACCCATGAGCTATTATTGACACAGCATTTCTATTAATTGCTTTCATCCCACCATCCCACACACAGAAACAATCTGCTACTTGCTATTTCTCTATGAGAAAAGTGTTATCACTGTTACTTCTGATCTTCCTAAGATTGCAACTATCACCCACATGCCAGGAGACACTCAAGAAAGCACTAGGAGTCTGGTCAGTGTCCCCTAGAAATATTCAAACAATATCTTCCCAGTTCCAAAACAGCTCTTGGATGTAAATTATATACCCATCTCTCTCACAGGGTCAAATCATTGAGATAAGATCATACAGTTTATAGCTAGAGAGATCTATGACAATAGAAACCATCCTAGTTACTTTCCCATTATCTGGATGAGGAAAAAGGCACAAAAAGCCTAAATGACTTGTCCAAGGGCAGGTCGATATTGACAAATAGAATCTAGACTCATACTTAATGTCTTTTATTCAATGTCATAGCTGCTCACTGATTCAGTCTTCTCCTTTGCTCTTTATATTTAGTTAAAGATCAAAACCTTTAAATTCTTCTTTGAAATATTTTTCATGAAGAACAATTGTTCTTACTCCTATTACCACCAGTATAGTCCAAAAATTAGTAAGGCAAGAGAATTTCTCCCTCAGGCCTCTTGCAGCCACTGTGATAATAGAAGGAATGTGATGGGCAGGAAGTTCTGGCTCAAGTTTCTTGCGACTACAATGACACCTCACCAGTCTCTATTTGAGTTCCTGAAGCTCAAAGGTCATAACACCTACAAAATGAAGAGTAGGAAAGAAGCCACAGCTCTTGATGTGACCAGTTGGCAGATGTCCATATTTTTCTCTTTCTGTTACTTGTTCCCAAAGATGTATACCCTTTTCATCCTCTTGTGCTTTCTGTAAAACTCCACATTTCTATGCTGCTTATTATTCAAATTCTATATAAGGTTGCAAAAATGATGTCTAGGCTCTTTGACTTTTCATACAGATGAGCCTGTGCTCTGAGCATAAATAAAAGCTACAGATAACTCTCTGCATGTTGATTTGAGAGCAACAGTACCTAATCAATGGATCCTGGTAATTTTTATCACATTAGCAATTAACAACTTGATAAATGAGAGACTCCTAGTACTAAGCACCATTTCTTATTTATAGTAACTGCCTAATAAATAGTTGTTATTTGTTGAATAATGTTGACTCAACACAAAGGTTTAAAGGTGGGGGTGAGTATAAGAAAAACTGATACTTTTGCCCACTTTTTTTTGTCTTCCATTACCTAACAGGCAGGAATCTCTTCCTCTTCTCCCAAGTCTTCTTGTCTATGTCCCATATTATTCTGGAGCTGGGTTAGAACAAAAAGGATGTTGGACATGTCCTGATAACCTGCAACTATAGATCTACACTGACACAATAGTCAAAGAATTTAATAATTTCAGTTGCCAGGAAGTTTAAATTAGAAAGTGTGGCATAGAACAGAGGAACCATTCTAATGCATGTTTCCTTAAAAGCAAGAAATAAAAATGAGAAGCAAGAGGTAGGAGTTTGAAGTATGCTGGCTATTTGATCTTGGAAGAATCAGTCTCTACCTACCCCAAAGGATCATTGTAAAGATGAAATGGAGTAGTTATTAATATTTATTGCTGTATCTAATCATTTTTACTAGGTTATGAGTTCTTTAAAGGAAGAAAGAGTTTCCTATTTGTATCTGTATCCTACTTCTCACTTAAACATTAAGGAAAGGTAATTATTAATGTATGTTTACATTAATAATTGCTTTGTTTTTTTAAGGCTGGGTCTCCCTATATTACACAGTGACCACTCATAGGCTCAAGCCCAATACTGATCAGCAGAAAAACTTAAAACCTGCTCCATTTTTCCTACCTGATATAAGGCCTGGTAACTCATCTCTCCCAGGGGTTTAACATATTTATTCTGAACTTATTGCAGACAACAATTCTACTTCAGCACCACTCTAACCTTCTCGGTTTAAGGGAACCACCAGCCTGAGACTCCCAGAGTATCAGGGATAAAAGGTACATGCCACCATGGTTGACTGAATATATGTTGTTGAAGTTAGCATATTCAAAAATGCACATGGAAAATTTATTATTATTATTATTATTACCCCCAAATAAATTCTTCATGATTTTTATGTTTTTGATATATGAGTGGGAGATTATAGATAAGGAGGTACTTGCACTTACACTTGGCTATTAATATATTCCAAAATATATAAGGTTGTAGATTAAAGTAAGAAGAAAAGAAACAGGTAGACAGCTTTCTATCACAAATTGAAAATAGAGGACCAGACTGGGGACATTGGAAATTTTCTCATTCCATTTTATATATATATATATATATATTTTTTTTCTCATCCCATAAGACCTCATGAACATTATGAGGAAATGAATTCTGTCTGTAAATATAGTTATTCAATTAAGGAAAAAAATTGGCAATGACATTCTTGTGATTTGGTTATAGAATTGCTCAAGTATTTCTATAAAGCAGAATGCCCTAAGATGTGTGAGAGAAAGACATAAAGATAGACTGCTGAATCATACTGACAACCAACACAGATTTAATTTTGGGTGCTCCTGGCATACTTGAGGAGAAACATGATCCTTCTGCTGGGTTTACAGTCAGGCATCTCTCACGACATGTATTTTGGGAAAAATCAGGAATTAGAGCAAATCTCCTTGTGCTTAGGAAAATTCAGAAGTTATTGAAATTCTCTTATCAGTTGAACTTCATGCAGATATGAAAATGTCATATGCAAATCATCCAGCTAGAGTAGTAAAATTGATTCTGCAGTGAAACCTCAGAATGGTCATGGTACTCATGCCATCTTCAGTCTTCTTCCCTGATGATAAGACTTGTAAGACTTAAGGGATAAAGAGATCAATGTGAAAAAAAATTGTATTTTTTTTTACATGTAACTTGGGGAAAATTCTAAATAAATAAATAAAAAGAGTTAAGGGACCTGATAAGTAATATAATATATGCTTCTATCTCAAAGCAAGACTGCTTAAGGCTTCTATCTGCTTTTCCTTTTCAATGCTTTAAGGTTCTGATGGCTTCTAGATTTTCCTAACTTAGTAATCTTTCTCATAGATACATGTACTTCTTTTGGATGAATTAACTATTGTATTTTCTTGGGTTTTGCTCATACAAATAAATGCATCATAAATAGTGGAAATAGAAATAACAGCATCTGGTAATTTTGGATTACTTTACAGTTTACAAAATGTCTTCACATTTACAATCTTATTTGATCTATGGATTGCTAGCCCTCTCAGATAGGCAGGTCAGGTAAGCCAAATTTTGATCAATTCTGTAATTAGCTAGAATTTATTATGTACCTGCTATGTGTCAGGCAGTATGATAGGGGTTTAGGATACAAAGAGAAAAATGGCACATTCTCTGCCCTGAAAGAAACCTAAATTGTATAGAAGTGAAATACATATGTTTTTGATTTATACAAAATAAATACAACAAACCAAACAATTTTGAGAGCAAAGCATTAGTAGAACTAGCAGGCCTGGAAAGGACTTTTTGTGGAATTTGTTCTTGAAATTGAAGGAAGTTCAGAATTTTAAGAGGTGAAGGTATATTACAAGCACAGGGGACAGTCTAGGTGAAGGTTGATAGGATAGACATTGTATAAAAAAATTAGGTATGGCAGTTTGATGGACATAAAATTCAAGCCAGATGAACAAACACAGTAAAAGAACTGAAGTGACTTCCCCAGGACCAATAGTCATCTTCAGCAAATTATGGATGACTGTAAATATTAATTGTTAATACCTGGAAAAAATATAGACTAGAGTTTCTTACCTACTATGTACCTAATGAGGGTTCATGGTAGAAAAGTGAGAGAAGTATGAAAGGAGTACAACCAGATGAGCATTGCAGAGATGTTCTGAGTTGTCTCCTTAAATGGAGGTTTTGGAATTCATGGCTCCATCCTCTAAGTTGAACAGAGGGTGGTGATGAGAGGTAGAGTGCCAAGAATAATGGGATCTTGCAGAGTTGTGAGGTTTTCCCAATAATGAGACTTCCTCATTCATGGACCTCTTAAAATCTATCCATGGACCTTGTTAAGAATAATTGATCTTAAATGGAATAAATATACTAAAACTAAGTCAAGATATTTGGTTATTAGTTCATATGTTGGGATATCTTGTCTAAGATAGCCCAGCAGGGAATTTCCAAGAACAAAGACAGTTCCTAATACAAATGACCAATATTTAGGTTACTCAGACTTTCTTCTGTTAGAGTTCCAGGCCCATGGTAGATAATTTTATAATTACAGTCTACGCATATGATATACATACATATAAAATGCACCTCCATAAACATTATTATATATCCTTTTCCTTGACTCCTCTCATCCCTGACAAAGACTTAGGATTTTATTGACTTCTAGCTGGCAAGGACCTAGCAGTCACCTTCTGTACCCTGGAGTCTTTTCTCCTAGAACTTGTTTATCTTTGTACTTGTCTTCTTGTTTGATGATAAAAAAGATCCTTTTTTCTGGCCTCCATAGGGTCTTCTCCCAGTTGGTTGATATTTCTACACTGACCACTACTTAACATCTATCGAACCATCTGTATTATTTCAGTCACTCTAGCCTTGCTACACAATACCTTGCCTTTGAGTTGTTAAGGGCTAAAATTCTAGCTAGTCTGTCTAAAATATCCAATGAGTGGTCGCCAATAAATTATAAGCTTTAGCAAGAGTTAGACTTTTAAGCATTTATTAAGGAGAATAAGAATTTGGTAAAGAGAGAGAAAGGCCTAGATTCCTATCTATTAAAGGGAGAGCACATTTCTAGCTCCGCTCTCCACCAGAGTCCAGAGGAAAGAGCGTCAGACCGAGCGCTACTCTCTTCCTTCTTCCTCCCACTACCCGCGTCACTTCCTGATGCCAAAGAAAAGACTCCTGGTCTTGCCCTCAAAGACCTTCGCTTCATGGGCAGAACTCTTCTACAGTAAGTCTGCAGCAGGTGGCGTCATTCCAATCGTTACAGAGTTTACTTCTGTGCTTTGGGCAAGAGATAAAAGCAAGCTGGGTAGCTTTTCAAAGTTAGTGGAGGATACAGTTAGTTTATAGTATAGGCATTTAATGAACTACTATGAAAAAAAATAATAATAATAATAACTATTATAATAAAAGTTTCAATGGACTATTCCTCCCATAAAATTGGGGAACATTTTCTCAGAAATACAAATACCTTTCTTCAGTGGAAAGAGTTGACACACATAGGGATCACATGGAGGGCATACATGTAGAGAATACATATGACCAGCAAACATGGAATATAGCCATCCATACATAAAAGTATGTAGGGCTAAGGGAACACATATATGAAACATGTATAGACAGCATACAATTTTGGAGAAAATCACTTTTACTTCTGAAAATTCAGGCCTGCTTTTTTCTGGGTTTATCACTGTACTTCTCTGATGGGTCTCCTCCCTCCTAGGTGTCATGTTGTATCTTTGTTGCTCCTTTCTCTCTTTCTCTCTTTTCCTACTGGTGTAGGACTGTGATCGAGCCTTCAGTTGAGACATTGATGATTGGCTTTATGAAGAGCAACTTGATTATTAATATTAAAAAAAAGAAAAGTAGTTCATGCTAACATTTCTTTTATTTAGCTTATATCCTAGATGCTAAGCCATAGCTCTTGGCAAGAAAAGCAAACCTTTGGGCAGCTAGGTGGTGCACTGACCCTGGATTCAGGAGGATCTGAGTTCAAATCTAGCCTCAGGCACTTGACACTTAACTAGCTGTGTGACCCTGGGAAGATCATTTAACCCCCATTGTCCTAAAAAAAAAAAAGAAAGAAAAAAGAAAGGCAAACCTTCACACAACTTTTTACCTAAAGACAGAGATCTATCATGTCCCAAAGTATTAGCTACAGTGTCTCATTCATTCATAAGACTAATAATTTAGAGTTAGAGGCCACCTTAAAAGCTTCTAAGTCAAGCAGTCTCACTTTACAGATGAGGAAATTGAGTGGTGAAATGATTTGCCCAAAGTCACACAGATAGAAATCTAGGTCATTTGACACAAAATCTGCTAGTTTACCACATTTCCTCTCTGTTTAGGGGCCCAAATCAACTAGAGCCCCTAGGCAATTAGTCTATTTCTGAACCTCTTTCTGCCTATTAGCACAACCATTGTGTTCTTCATCATTTTTCTTTTTTTTGGTGAGACAATTGGGGTTAAGTGACTTGCCCAGGGTCACACAGCTAGTAAGTGTCAAGTGTCTGATGCCAAATTTGAACTCAGGTCCTCCCGACTCCAGGGCCAGTGCTCTATCTACTGTGCCACATAGCTGCCCCTCTTCATCATTTTTAAAAAATGATTTCCTTTTAAATAGGCTTTCCTCTTAGTCCCACCCCAGGTTGAAACCATTTGATATTTCCTTACCTTAGGTGATGAGCACAGAATCTCCTAATCTCATAAATTTGTGCAGATCAAGCCACACTTACCCTACTCTAGAGCAGAGCTTGTTAAATTTTTTCTACTTATGACCCCTTTCACCTGAGAAATGTTTATGTGACCTCAAGTATATAGGTATATAAAATAGGTATACATAAAGTTTTTTTTTTTAATTGTTGACAATTTTTTCATGACTCCCACATTCAGTTACATGACCTTGTATGGAATTGGGAACCATAATTTAGAAAGGTGGGCTGTAGAGGTTTAAACAATAGGATCAAATGTTTAGAATTGCAAAAGGTCTCTGAGGCCATCTAGTCCAAACTTCTAATTTTATAGAACAAGAATATGAGACCCAGGGAAGTTAAGTGGAATATTTTCACAAGGAAATCTTTTTGACCTGGTATCAGCTAGTTTGATATTCCTGCAGCTTCTTAAGGAAATCTTGGTATTGCATTGTAGGTATTGCTGCGTCCTTCCTATCCAATAATTACTCGGCTTTAAAAACACTAAGGTTTGCAAAGCACATTCTTCACAATAACCCTATAAGATATGCAGTGCAGGGGCAGCTAGGTGGCACAGTGGATAAAGCCCCAGCCCTGGATTCAGGAGGACATGAGTTCAAATCTGGCCTCAGACACTTGACACTTACTAGCTGTGTGACCCTGGGTAAGTTACTTAACCCTCATTGCCCCAGAGAGAGAGAGAGAGAGAGAGAGAGAGAGAGAGAGAGAGAGAGAGAGAGAGAGAGAGAGAGAGAGAGATCCAGGGCAAATATTATCATTTCCATTTTACAGATAGGCAAACCGAGGCTCTAAGACATTAAATGGCCTGCTCTTAATTGCAGCCAGTAAGGTCTCTTGACTTTATAGGGATCAGAGGAAGAATGTAACATAACAAATAAGGATTTATCTGGTCTTTGCTTTTGAATACAGTTTTGTTTTGTTTTGGATTCATGCAGAGACTACTGCTTGTTGCTAAAAAAGCAAATATCATTCCTCCAGAGTGGATTTTTTGAAACAATAGCATTGTTTCAGAATTACATTCTTGAAAATGTATTTTGTCTGAAAACAGTTTTCAAGAGATTTCAAAATTATCTCAGTTGAGCATGGCTTATAGATAGCATCTCTGAATTTACTGCCAACTCATGATAGGAACTGACTTAAAATTGGCCACAAAGACATTTATTTGAAGGCTGAATAATAATTTCAAGAAAAAAAAAACAGAAATAGAATCATTATTTTCCCCTTCCAGCAGCCCAGCCATTCTCTTAACTTCCCTGTTTCTGTCAAGGTCACAATCCTCTTTGTCACCCAGGCAATCTTCATTTCTTACCTCTCCCTCATCCATCATATCCATTGAATTGCTAAGTCTTGTCAATTCTGCTTCTACCACATCTCTCATATCAGTCCATTTCTCTCCATTCACATGGTTGCCACTCTAGTTCAGGTCCCCTTTAAAGGTCACTTAGATTACTGCATTATATTTCTAATTGGTCTCTCCAACTAATCTCCCCTATCTCTAATTCATTCTCTTCCTAATTTCCAAAGTGATATTTCTAAAGTATGTCTGCTCATGCCACTCTGATTCTCAAATCTTCAACTATTTTTTTTTAATTCTTCCAGGATAAACTACAAACCCCTGTGTTTGTCATTTAAAGACCTTAATAATATGTTTCCAACCTACCTTTCCAGACTTAATGCACATTCCTCCTTCACACACCCTGTGATTTAGTCAAACTGGCTTACTTGCTGTCTCTCACAGACAACATTTCATATTCTGTCTTCATGCCTCTTTGCAGGGCTATCTTCCAGGGCTATGCTGGAGCCTACTCAAACATGCTCTCAAGAGACAATTGTTAAATTTTCAGTGTGAGCATTTATACATTGGATATTGGCAAAGACTATAAATCAGGGCTTAATTTGTTTTGGTGATTGTCCAAAGTTAAGAAAGTGATGGAGAAAATGTTAATCATGCAAATTAAACTTAAAAATGTGCCCTGTACACATTCTTTTTCTTTCTGTTTGGAGAGCCAGTTGTTAAATATTTACCAGCCACATCCCTGGCTACCTTGCATACCTAAAATATGTTCCCTTCTCATTTTTGCCTTTTAGAATCTATAGCTTTTTTTTCTAGATTCTACTTGTGTGTCACGACTTATATAAATAACAAACAATAAAACAATAAACATTGATTAAGCACCTATGGTACTACATACCAGGCATGGTGCTAAGTGATGGAGCTATACATATGAAAAAGAAACCCAATCCTGACCCTCAAGGAGCTTACAATATAATGGGGGAAAACAGAGAAAAAAAAAGAAGCTAAAAATGGGGAGGGAGGGAAGGTGCCCAATATTGAGGCATGATGGAAAAGTAAAATGGAAGGTGATCTTTCTTCATACACTGGCCACTAGTGCAGCCTCCCTCCACATTAATTTTTCTTTATCATAGAATTGTAAATTTAGAGCTGGAAGGGACATTAGGGTCATTTTACAGATTAGGGAACTTAAATAAGGAAAGACTTGCCTGAAGTCACCCAGCTATTAAATGCCTAAAGTGGGATCTAAACCTGGATTATTGTAAATCCAAGTTCAGCGTTCTATCTACTAACACTCTCCCTCCACTGCCTCTATTTGTTTTCTTTATTTTTGCCTTTATTTATCTTTAAATACATTGTTTATCCCTAAGACTCTTCAAATACCCATGGTTATTTTTCTTTTTATCCTCACAAAGTATTATAATGCTCAGGTAATAGTAGGTGCCTAATAAATACTTATTGACAGAAAGATTTATATACCACTTTACGGTTTACAAAATTTTTTCCTCCAAACAACCCTAAGGTAGGTTATAATACAGTTTCCCATAACTTTTCTTAATGTGGACAAATCCCTGCATGACTCTCCCAATAAAATGACCCCTGGGAAGATATCTTAGAAGTCATCTGTGTTAGTGGTGTCCCCCTACCCTGTGTTTCCACTGTTGTGTTTAATCAGTGTAGTAGGTGCTTACTATATCCTACCTCCCTTCTTTTTGCCCTCTTTCTCTATTTCCTTCCTTATATTTCCTTCTCTTCTTCCCTCCCTCCTTCCTTCCCTTTCTTCTTTATTGACTAGGAAGACAAGGTATATCAGTTTTCTACTAAAACCAATTTGTGATAATGAGAACTTTCTCAAAACCAATTTAACAACATTGATTAAGTACCTATTGGGTCCCAGGAACAGTGGTAGATTCTGGGGGTGCAAAAAAATAAATACACACTGTACTCAAGGAGCTTATATTTACATTGGAAAAACAACATATGCATGAGAGGAAAATTCAGAGAAAACACCAAGTAATTGATGGGAGAGGAGAGCACTAATAGTGAGGAGTCAGGAGGACCTGAGTTCAAATGTGGCCTCAGACACTTAACACTTACTAGCTGTGTGACCCTGGGCAAGTCACTTAACCCCAATTGCCACACACACACACACACACACACACACACACACACACACAAAATTGGCACAAAAACTAAGCTGAAGGTCACTAGAGAGGCAGATGTTTGGAAGGAGAGTTTTCTGGACATGGAGGACAACCAATGCAAAGACATAGAGATAGAATATCCTGTGTGGAAGAAGTCAAGGAGGCTAGAATTCTTACGGACTGAATATAGAGTTGGTATCAGAAATTTGAAATTGGTCTTGAAAAACAGGTTAGAGCCATACTGTGAAGGACTTTAAATGCCAAAGCAAAGATATTGTATTTTATCCAAGATGTATTAGGGAACCACTAAAACTTCTTGAGCAGGGGAGTGACATGATCAGATTTTTGTTTTGGGAATTTCAATTTGGTTACTACAAAATGGGTAAATTAAATGAGAGGGAAGGATGAGAAACCAATTAAGAAGTTATTTTAATATTCCAGAAGAGACATAATGAGACTGGTAGGAATGATGTGTCCTCCTCAGAAGGCAAGATACATTATTCAAGTCCTGGGGGCTTCTCTGCCCCCATATCCACCATTCTTTATTTTTTCCTGCTGAGTTAACAGCTCACCAGTAGAGCATGGTTCTCTCAGATAAGAAAAAAAAAACCTACATAACCCAAGCCCTAAAAGCTTATTCCCAGTCCCCCAAATTTCCCTTCCTTTCCCCTGATGAGTCAACAGAGGTTTTCTAAAGTTAGAGAAAAAAGGATCATAAAATCTCAGGGTTTGGTTGTCCCACAGGGTGGGGGCAGCAGTGGCGCCACATCTGGGGGATGGTGGTGTGGTATACATGTTTAGAAGTGTTGTGAAGAATGTGAATCCAGATAGTGGAGGGACCTTTTGTTAGATCTAAGATAAAAAGGAGAACTTCACTGGAACAAGTTGCAGCACTCATTTTGGGGTGTTTGCCCATTTTTGTAAGATCCAGAATAGATGGCCTTCCTTCTTTGCACCAGACTGGGAGTCATGCTTCAGTTTACCCATTTCCCTCAGAGACCTTTAATGGTGGTATATGTAACTCCAATAAAAACTGGATTGTATCTCTGATATGACGAGTCTCTGAGACTGACTCTTTAATTTCCAGTCCTTATGAATGTCCTAGACTTAGCAAGTAGTAATTTAAAAAATATATATTGTTATGCTCCCAATGATTACCATCATAATTTCTTGTAGCTTAAATGCCTATTAGATGAGAAGCTATCATAGAAAACACAATAAAATTAAGTAGTCTTAATGATTTTGTGAATTTTAGAATTTTTTTAGTTTAAATTTTTGTTGAGAATAATTAATTGCATATGGGATCAAGTTTGGTCCAAGGAACTATTGTCAAAATAGGCCACATTTGTGTTTGATCACTACGAAACAAATCCTCATTACTTCCCAGCACATGTTTTCCCCATCTATCACCCTTTTAGACATACTTCAGCTGCTTCAGGTGCTCCTGATATGATGGCCACACAAGTAGCACTAAAATCTATAATATCTTTCTGGTCATACTGCCCTGCCATTACTTATTGTGTATTCTACTCCATCAGGGACCTGTCTCCACTTTCCAAGATGGTAGCTAGGTAATTTAATACACTAATCCATTTCATATATCCACAAATGTTGAATTAATTCTTGGAGAAGGCTAAGTCCTCTTATGATAGGTAATGCATATGTATTTAATAGTGGCCTTCTGGGTACAATGTTTTTAATTCAAAAGTGTGATTCCAATGATGCTTATTTCAGGTATGATGCCACTCAAAGGAGAGGTGGTGTGTGAAGGAGATAGGGACTCTGGGTACTATTATCCCAGAATCCAGAATCACATTATGCTGTTAGTCCTTTTAACCACTTAACTATATGACTACCCAGTATAAAAATGACCTTATAGCCAATGACCTCTAATATTATAATAGTTTACATATGACATTTTAAAAAAGAAACATTTTAAAAACTAGTTTTAGCCTTCTAGGTACATTAAAACACTGTCCAAAAATATGTAAAATCCTGCCACTGAAAATGTATTAACAAAAGATTAAAAATAGGAATATTTTTGAAGTGAGATGACTTTTAGAATGAGGAGGTAACGTAGTGTAGAAAGCATCTAGGAAGAAAATTGGGTAGAACTTTGAACCTGGAGTCATGAAGACCAGAGTTAAAATTCAGCTTCATCATTTACTAGCTGTATGACTTCTAGGTAAATTGTTTAAACTCTCCCTGCCTCAGTTTTCTAATCTTTAAAATGGAAATAATAATAGCACCTACCTCCCAGAGTTCTTTCAAAGATCAGATGAGATATTTGCAAAGTGTTCTGTAAACCTTAATGGACTATATAAATGTAAACTGTAATTAGCTAGCTAATCCTGACTCTGATACTTACTACCTTTGTGACTTTGGACATGTGACTATGCCTTTAGATTTGTTTTTCCTTATTCAATTTAAGAGATCGTTCTAGGTAATCTCTGAAGGCCTTTTCTGCTGTAATTTTATGAGTAGAGGGACTGACATTTCCCTTCAGTTATATGATCTTTTGAACTCCTTCATTTAAATTCTATTGGAGACAACGGAGAGGAAAGCATCTTCCTTTCCTGCCATTACAAACCTAGGGTCAGAGTAAGAAAAGAGGTCAAAGTTATTGAAAAATGTAAAGATTCCTGAAGTAGGTAGACAGAATGATTTCCTTGGGAAAAAAGCCGACTTTTCCCTTATAATCCAAAACTTTCTTGTCTTCTTATGGGTTACTAACAGATATTATGGGTGATTGAAGAGATTGCCTTTGGATTAAATTGTCTAAATAATTTTAAAGGGAAAAGAAATGCCCTCCTATTAGGATGAATTTGCATCATAAAATATTTGCAGGTTACTTAAGGATTCTGCAAGCTCTGCAGTCTTTCTTCTAATCACTGACATTGACTCAAGGACAGACACTTCAGAACCAGAAAAGATATTAGCCCCCTTTGGAGTATCTGAAGATAAGATGGCACCTTTTGGAGACCTCACAGAAGCTTTTGTATGCTCAATTAACGTCTTCTCTCTTCTTGAAAACAGCCTTACTGCACATTTAGTTATCTTGGGTTTGTGAAAGTGGCTTGAAAGGACCCAGTGGATTCTAATATAAAAGCTGAGACTGAACAAATGTGTATGTTTTCTGAGATGTGTTCATTCATTGAAATTCTAGCTCCCCAAACTCCTAGGATATTGTTAAAGGTAAATGAAAACAAATAGTTCAAACCAGCAGGGCAGATTTTTTGGGCTGTAAAATGCTTTGCTAAAATAGAGAGAATGAAACATAGCAAGAGAATCAAACAGGAGGTTGGTATTCCAGCCCTAACTCTGCTGTTTTCTTTTTTTTTTTTTTTTGAGTAAGGCAGTTGGGGTTAAGTGACTTGCCCAGGGTCACACAGCTAGTAAGTGTTAAGTGTTTGAGGCCGGATTTGAACTCAGATCCTCCTGACTCCAGGGCCAATGCTCTATTCACTGTGCCACCTGGCTGCCCCATGTTGTTTCCTTTATATGTGACCTAGGAAGGTCAGTTGGCCTTCAAGGGCTTCAGGTTATCATCTTAAAAATGGGACAAACAATGGCTATAGTTTATGAGAAAAAAAAATATCACCAGGGGATTTTAGTTGATCACAAACCCAGCAAGAGTCAAAAATTTTAACAAAGAAAACTCTGGCTTCAATTCAACTAGTGTTGTGCAGTACACCATACATCATGCTGGGAATTTTATTACTGAAAGAATGGAATTCTAGAATTGAAAAAAAAGCTTGGAAATCATGTAATTCAAAACATTGCCCAATGAAAATATTTCCTTTACAACATTCCCCCCAAAGTATTCAAGAAACCTTCACTAGAACACCTCTAGTAATCTCATAAAGGAGTCCATTTCACTTTCATGCACATTTAAAGGTTAGGAAGTTCCTTTTCCCAGCATTCACTCACCCTTCACCCTCCACTCACCAGTAACAAGGTACATTCCAGAAATGGCCAGTCATGGGTGGGAAACAGCAAGGGAATTAGTATTCCTAGTTTGTAAAGCATATTTGACATGGCTTCGAGTTCTCTTACAATCTTGTTTGCCCTCATGCAGAAGATGATAGTTGGTGTGATAAAATATTGGGATTTGGCAGATGCCCAGGGGCCCCACCTGAGGATTGATTTAGAATTGTTTGAATTGGTTGAGACTAAGAAACTAAGTATCTACTTAAGGGTGATTGGATGGAGACCACACCTGGCTGGCCCTGAGTGATGTGTTGTTCTCAGAGGTGATATACTACTGACATCAGCAAGAGACCACTCTCAACCAATCAGCTTGAAGAACCTCCCCTTTTGGGGAGGGAGACAGGAACTAGGAACTGGAAGTTTGCTGGCTGAAGCAGTCCCTTTTCATGAGGAATGGCACATGGCAGAAAACAGGGAGAAAAAGGAGGGTCTCTCTTTTTGTTCGGACATTGGCTTGGTGGCAGAACTTCATGTGGGCTGCTAGGAAGGGAAGGTGTTATTTATTTTTTTTTCCCCTCTGGCTATACCAAATAGATCCAAGCTAGGATTTTCCATGCTATAAGGAATCTGTTCTCAATCTATCTCTCTCTTCGCTAACTTAAAATATATTTTAATAAGTCCTTAAAAACTTGGTCTTGCTGAATTTATCAGTGATTTTAGCCAGCTTTTCCCCCAAAACTGGGAGGGGGAGAGATTAGAGCCCATATTTAGATTTTAAACATCACAGTGGTAAGAAATCTGAGAACTCAACTAACAGTGGTGTCACATATTGAATAAGAAAACCACACATGAACATCATTTATGTTTTATTGCATATTTATTGATTTTGTTAAACATTCCCAATCAAATTTTAATCTGTTGGAGTCTCACACTCAGGAATCTTGCGTACTGTTTGAAGTTCAGGCAGGTTTGATACCTTTCATCTAGGATAATCTCATTTTACAGATGAAGAATTTAGGGTTAGAGAGATTAGGGGATTTTCCCAATATGAGACAGTAAATTGCATAACTGGCCTTTGAGACCAGGTGTTTTGGCTTTAATCAAGCACATTTTCTTTGTGGTATGGTGTTTCCTATTGCCTATCATGCTACCTCATTTAAGTACACACCAGTTTGTTAATCCCTTTCTCAAATATGGTATCTAGTGCAAATCGTAGTACTCTCTATATAGGCTATTTGTCATGGGCTCTCTCTTCCACACTTGTAAGCAACTCTTTCTCTGTCTTCCTTTATTCCTTTTTCTGATAGAAAAAAATGCTCTTCCTCTTCACCAATGTGTGTACTTTTTTAGAGTTATACATGTGTAGTCATGCAAAATATTTCCATATTAGTCAGGTTGTGAAAGAAAATAGACAAAAAAAACTTTAGAAAAAGGAACTAACAAAAATATTATACCTCAATCTGTATTCAGATACCATCTGTTCTTTCTTTGTAGATGGATTGCATTTTTCATAAGTCCTTCAGTTATCTTGGATCATAGTAATGCTGAAAATAACTAAGTCATTCACAGAAGATCATCTTACAATATTACTGGTGTTTTGCAAACAGTACATTGCAGTTTGCATCAGCTCATGTATGTCTTTCCAGGTTTTTTTTTTTTTAAGGCAGGGCAAAGAAGGTTAAGTGACTTGCCCAGGGTCACACAGCTAGTAAGTGTCAAGTGTCTGAGGTCAGATTTGAACTCAGATCCTCTTGAATCCAGGGACAGTGATTTATCCACTGCACCAAATAGTTGTCCCCTTTCCAAGTTTTTCCTATAACATCCTGCTCATCACAACAGTGTTCCATCATAGTCTCATCCCATAATTTTTTCAGCCATTCCCCAATTGCTGGACATCTCCCCAATTCTGAATTCAATTTTTAAAAAAATCTCTTTCAGGATACCAACCTAGTAGTGGTATTGATAGGTCAAAGAGTATGCCTGGTTTTATAGCCTTCTGGCCATAGTTCCAAATTGCTCTACAGAATGTTTGAATCAATTTACAACTTTGCCAAAAGTATATTAATGTCTCATTTTCCCCATATCCCCTACAATATTTGTCATTTCCCTCTGCTGTCCTATTATCCAATCCAATAGGTATGAAGTAGTACCCAGAATTGTTTTGACCTAAGTGTCTCCAATCAAAAGTGAATTAAAGCATTTTTTTCATATGGCTATATGTGGTTTTGATTATTTCATGTGAAAACTTCATGTCTTTTGATCATCTGTCAGTTGGGGAATGGCTCTTATAACAAATTTAACTCAGTTCTCTATTGTGTTTGAGAACTGAGGCCTATCAGACAAACTTTCTTCAATTTTTTTTCACACTTACTATTGCTAACGGTATTTTCCTCCATCCTATTCCTTCCCATTGGTATTTATTTTATTTTCTATCTTTTTTCACTCCATCCCTTCTCAAAAGTGTTTTCTTCTGATGGCTCCCTCATTCAATCTGCCCTCCCTTCTTTCATCCCCTACCCCCTTATCCCCCTCCCATCCTACTTTCCTTCATGGTAAGATAGATTACTATACCCAATTTAGTGTGTATGTTATTCCCTCTTTGAACCAATTTTAATGAGAGTAAGACTCACTCACTCCTCTGTACCTCCACCAACTTCCCCTCCATTCCTTAAGCTTTTCTTGCTTCTTTTGTGTGAGACACTTTACCCCATTCCAATTTTCCCTTTTCCTTTCTCCCAGTGCATTCCTCTCATTCCTTAATTTTATTTTTTAAAAAGGATATCATCCCTTCATATTCAACTCACACCTGTGACCTCTGTTTAAATATACTCCATGAAGCTTCCCTAATAATGAGAAAGTTCTCATTAGTTAGAAGTATTATCTTGTAATGTAGGAATGTAAACAGTTTAACTTTTTAAATATCCTTTATGATTACTTTTTCCTGTTTGCTATTTTATGCTTCTCTAGGGTTCAATGTCCATGTGGAAGAAGTTAACATTAGAGTACCCTTAGCTTCTTTGATTTTCTCTCTGATGCTTAATATGTTTGTCAATGAGGGAGAAAGGCATAGATTGAATGTTTGTCCAATTTATAAATCACACAAAGTTGGTAGAGGTAATTAGCACACTGAATGACAGAGTGAGGGCCCAAACAGATTTTGACAGGGTAAATATGAGGCTGGATTCAGTAAGATTAAATTTAACAGGTATCAATGTAAAGTCTCACACTTGGTTTCCAAACATCAATTTCACAAATTGATATAGGTCATGACTTAACATGTCAAATGACTGAAAACAATCTGGGCATTATGATAGACTTGAAGCTCAATGGGATTCGGCAGTAGGGTGTCCTAGGCAAGAAAGTTAATGTAATCATAGGCAGCATAAAGAGAGGCAGAACTCTCAGGAATATGGAGGTGATACTCCTACTATATTATGTTCTGATCAGACTTCATCTAGAATGGTGTGTTCAGTATTGGGCATCAGTTTAAGAAGGACATTCATAAACTGGAGAATGCCCAGAGGGGGAAAGCCACAGTGGTGAAGAGTCTTGAGTTCATGCCATATATAGAAAGTAGGAAGAAATGAGCATTTTTATCCAGGAAAAAGAAAAAAAAAATCAGGGGAGGCATGAGAGTTAGCTTCCAGTATTTAAAAAGGTTGTGATGTAGAAGAGGGATTGCTATTGTTCTCTTTGGTCCCAGGGACAGATTGAGAATATAGATAGATTGAAATTACAGAGGCAGATTTTGATTAGATACTGGGAAAATTTCTACCAATTAGATCTCTCTCTCTCTCTCTCTCTCTCTCTCTCTCTCTCTCTCTCTCTCTCTCTCTCGTGAGGCAGTGAGGGTTAAGTGACTTGCCCAGGGTCCCACGGCTAGTAAGTGTCAAGTGTCTGAGGCTGGATTTGAACTCAGATCCTCCTGAATCCAGGGCCAGTGCTTTATCTACTGCACCACCTAGCTGCCCCAATTAGATGTTTCTAAAAGTGATATGAAACACCTCAAGAGGGGGTTAACTTCCAACCTACACCTCCAACTTACAAATATACATGTTGTAGTTCCTCAAACAAAAGCTACAAGCCACTTGTCAGCACCTACATACACATATATTCATATACATACAAACATATTTATGAGTCTGTATATATGTACATGTGTATGTATATCTATACACATATATACATAGACACATACATAAATGTCTCTATGTATATATGCCTCCTTCTACCTCTTTACTAACATGATTCTAAAAAAAAAATTCTGACCTATTGCCATTAGGAAAAAATGCAAGGTCCTCTATTTGGGACTTGAAAACATAAACACATTCCATAAATTATTATTTTCAAGGAAGACTGACTTGATCTTCAGTGTAAGGGAGAACAAAGACTTTAGACCAGGATGCTACTATATTATTAATTTTTAATTTTTATAACACAATAAAGACTTTAGTGATATATACTTCCACGTATTTATTTTGGCATTTTCCTTCTTCCTTTCTTATTTTCATTTCCAAGGCTTCTTGATAAGATTTACAAATTGTCTGTCAAAGGTTTTTCTCCCAGTCCTTGTTAGATGTTTCCCACATCTCATATTCTAGAAATTCACACCATCGTGCAAAGAATCAAATCATTTAATTTTATTTCATTTATCTCCATTTTTCAACATCCTGACTTTAAATTGAAAGAAGGAATGAAAAGCGATGTCTGTGTTCCAAAGTACTACATTACAGAATTTCAAATTCATTTGGGATATACCCCCAGCCTTCTTCTAGCTGCATCATTCATCCTTACTGAATTACCAAAATTTTGTAGCAGTCCATGGTTTCATAAATTTTTGCATGTTCTTTGTCATATATTGGATGACATACTATATTTTCAGATCCAACAATGATTTTTTTTTGCTTGTTTTATTTTGCATACAATAGATATATCTATTATGGTAGAATAACTCAATTGGACCCACCTCCATGACAGTTAAAAAAAATAAAATTGACTGACAAAATCATTATAACTTACAGTCTATGCAACACTTTGCTTCTCTGTTTCCCTAACTTTTAAAAGAGAAAAATAAATATGTTGCTTGATTTTGGGTATCAAGATTGATGTACCACTATAGTAATCTGACTTTGACTGTCTTTTAGTGTTTTCATTTATATCATTATAATCATTGTCTATATTGCTTTGCTGTTTCTTACCACTTTATTCTGAATCAGTTTGTATGTCTTCCGAGATTTCTCTGAATTCCTCATTTTTGTCATTTTTGCCTGGTGCAATTATGTTCCATTTCATTCATATAGTACAATTTGTCTCTGAATCTGTTTCCCAGCAAGAGATTACCAAATATAAAATGTCTCCCATTTTGGTATATTGTATTTGGTTTTATTCACAAATCCTGTGCCTATGAATCTTTCATATATTTTGATAAATCTTGAACTTCCCACCTTTTGGGATTGTAATGAGATAACATAGATAAAAATGCTGTGAATAATGTGAAGTATGAAATTATTTGGTAAATTTATCAATTATTATTACTTCAAGAAAGTTAAGATTAAAAGACGAGGGAAAATAGTATGGTACAAATACCATCTCTGGAGTCAGAAGACCTGAGTTCAGATTCCACCTTTGATATTTACTATGTATTTGACAAGAAAGCCACCTAGCTTCCCTGGACCTCCTCAATTTTCTCATATGTAAAATGAGAGGTCAATATTAAATGCTCTTTAAGGTTATGTCCAGCCCTCCATTCATGAATCTGTGAGATTACATGACCTCTGAGTCCTCTACCAAACCTACATCTATGAATATGTCATGAATGTAACATTTTTCACTACCCAGAGGATTTGAAATTGCCAATATAGCCACAGAAGCTACATTTTTCTTCCTAGTATCTGTTGATACCTTTCTAGTTGATTCCACCAAATTGAAAGCATCCAAAGTCCTTAGGCTTCTATTGAAGCCTACATTTGTCCTATTTTAATAGATCCATCCCTGATGTTGGAAAGTGAAAGGCTTTAAGATAATTTGGTAGTAAGAATGAAGTAGTAGATTTACTATTTAAATATAAGAAGTATGAATAAACCATTTCTTTTAACTTTGTATTTTCATATCTTATGATATGATTTTTTTTGTTTCTGGCATGAAAACTGAGAAGTGTTTTGAAACTCCCTATGATGGACAAGGTTGAGCCAAGATGGAAAAGTGTAGAAGCACTGAGAAAAGTTCTTCCAAATTCTGCTCCAAACAGCTCTAATATAATGACTCAAATAAAATTTTGGAGTGGCTGAATTAACAAAAGTTTAGGTGAAAAAATTTTCTAGCTGAAGACAATGTCGGAAGTCAAAAGGAAAGGTGTGACTCACTATATTGGTGGTCAAACCTGGAACTCAGTGCAGAACATGCATAGTAGGTCACACCACAGTGACAACAGTAGCCTCAGACTCTGGATGGTTCAGGACATCAGGAAAATATTCTGAAGGAACTTGCAGAGGATCCTTTGCTGGTCCTGGTTTCAGGAGACTTTTTCATTGCCCATATGCAGCTCCTAGTCTCAGTACCAGGACAAAAAGGAGTAATACCATTTGTGACTTAAGGGGACCAAGAGCCCTGGTCATAGATCCAAGGTGGAGAGAAGTACTTGTGATCACTGATAGGGGAGTAAGGAACTTGGTTTCAATTCCAAGATAAAAGGGGGCACTAGTAATTGTAGCTACAGAAGAGTGAGGAACCTGTTCACAGTCCTAAGACCAGGAAGAGGGCTAGCACTGGTGACTATAGGGGAACAACTTCTTTTCCTAGATAAATGCCAAAGTACAAAAAAGGAGAGCAGTGACCACACATCTACTTAGATCATTCTACATTGGAAGACATGAAAACCAACATAATCCAAGAACTAGTTATGAAAAAAGTAGCAAGAAACCCCTGAAGCTAAGGACAGTGTCCCTTCCACCCTGAGAGCAAAACCCAACTTTAACACAAAATTAAAAATCAATAATTAGTATGGAAAAATGACAAAACAAGAAAGAACCTGACTATAGAAAGTTATGGTGACAGAGAAGATCAAGACACAAACACAGAAGATAATGAAGTCAAAGCAACTACATGCAAAGCTTCCATCTCAGTATGGAAAAAGAATTTCTAGAAGAGGTGAAAAAAGATTGTAGAAATTAAACAAGAAAATTAGAGTAGAAAATAAGAAAAGTAATGAGAATTATATAAGAAAATTATGAAAAAAAGGGTCAATGTCTTGGTAAAGGAGGAACAAGAAAAATTGAAGAAAATAACACCTTAAAAACAGAATTAGTCAAATAGTTAAAGAGGCATAAAAATCCACTGAAAAGAAAAGAAAAGAATTCCTTAAAAGTTAGATTTGGACAAATGGAAGCTTAATGACTCCATGAGACACCAAGAAGCATTACAACAAACCAAAACAATAGAACTATAGTATAACATGTTAAATAGCTCATTGGAAAAACAACTGATCTGGGAAATAGATTGAAGAGATATAATTTAACAATTATTGGACTACCTGAAAACCACAATAAAAAAGTGTCTATATATTATATTTTAAAAATATATCAATATTTTTGATATATTTTTTGATATACTAGATCAGAAGATAAAAAAGAGACAAAAAGTAAAATAGAAATTGAAAGAATCTATCAATTGTCTCCTGAAAAAAGAATACAAAATGAAAACTCCCAAGATTATTATAACCAAATCTCAGAACTTTCTGGTTAAGGAGAAGATATTATAAGGAGACAGAAAGAAACAATTCAAATATTGTGGCTCCACAGTAAAGTTCACAAAATACTTCTCAGCTTCTACATTAAAGCATCTGAGGGCTTTGAATATGATATTCCAGAAGGCAAAGCAGGTAGGATTACAACCAAGAATAACCTATCTAGCAAAACTTAGAATAATTTTGGGGGGAAAAGTGAGTAAGTTGTAGGGGAAGGGCTTAAGAGAAGGGGAGAGGGAGCAGGCCTGATATAATGGAGGGCAGATAAAGGGAGATAATATTCAGTAGCAAAACATAATTTTGATGAGGGACAGAATAAAAAGAAAGAGAGAAGCATAAACAGGGGTAAAATAGGGTAGAAGGAAATTAAAAAGCAATAATAACTTTGATATGTTAATAAGGGTTAGTAATCATAACTTTCGGTGTGAAAGGAATTAACTCGCCCATAAAATGGAAGCAAATAGTAGAATGAATTAAAAACTAGAATCCAACAATATGTTGTTTACAAGAGACACACTTGAAACAGAGAGAAACACATAGAGTAAAAATAAGTGACTGGAGCAGAATCTATTATGCCTCAGCTGAGGTTAAAGAAAAAAGAAAAAGAAAAATCAGGGATAGCAATCATAATCTCAGAAAAAACAAAAGCAAAATAAAGCTAAAAAAAGATAAGCAGGAAAAGTACATTTTGCTAAAATTATCTCATAGATGGTGAAGTAATATCTATACTAAGAATATATACACCAAATTTCATAGCATCTTAATTCTTGAAGGAAACTTAAAAGAGTTACAGGACTATACTAGTAGGGTAACTCAAATCAGAACTAGATAAATCTAACCCTTAGAAAAATAAGAAGGAAGTTAAGGAAATGAATAGAAATTTAGAAAAGTATACATTGTACTTAGGTGTATATGATAATTTCTCAAAAATTGACCACGTAGTAGAGCATAAAAGCTCAAAAACAAATGCAGAATAGCAGGAATATTAAATGCATCCTTTTCATAATGTAATGCAGTACATTAATATTCAATAAAGGACCATGGAAACATAGATTAAAAATTAATTGGAAACTAAATATTCCAATCCTAAAGAATGAATGAATCAAAGAACAAGTTTTAGAAACAAAGAATTCATTAAGGTGAATAACAATGAAACAACATACAAAATTATGGAATGCAGCCAAAGCAGTACTTAGGGGGAATTTATATCTCTAAATGCTTAGATCAATAAAATAGAGAAAGAAGGTCAATTAATGGGGCATACAATTAAAAAAACTAGAAAAGAACAAATTAAAAATGTTTAATTAAATATCACATTGGAAATCTTATAAATCAAAGGAGAGATTAATAAATACAGTATTGAATGACCACAGTAATCTAGTGATTGATAAACTCCCAAATGCAAGATTTTGGAAAAAGAAATTTCTATTTTATAACATTTTATGGGAATATTGGAAAGCAATTTGACAGAAACTAGGTATGAAACAAAATCTCACACTATATACCAAGATCAGGTCAAAATGGGTATATGAATTAGACATAATGGGTGATATCATAAGCAGATTAGGGAAGCATAGAATATTATAAGTGTCAGATGTATGCATAAGGGAAGAATATATGATAAAAGATAGAAAACAACAGGGGATATAAAATGCATAATTGTAATTACATCAAATTAAAAGGTTTTTGCACAAATAGAACAAATGTAGCCAAGATTAGATGGAAAAGAGGAAACTGAGATGAAAATTGTGGCATATTTCTCTGATAAAGGCCTCATGTCTGAAAGATATAGAGAACTGAGTCAAATTCATAGAATAAGTCATTTTTGAATTGATAAATGGTCAAAGGATATAAATAAGATGTTTTCAGAAGAAGTCAAAGCTATTTATAATCAAATGAAAAATATCTCTAAATCTTTATTGATTAAAAACATGAAAAAAAAAATTGAAACTACTGGAAAGTACCATCTCCCACCTATCAGATTGGCTTATATGAAAGAAAAGGAAAATGACAAATGTTGGGTGGGTATGTGAAAAAAGGACATTAAAGCACTCTTGGTGGAGTTGTGAAGTAATCCAATTGTTCTAGAGAGCAATTTGGAACTATGCCCCAAAAGCTAGTAAACTGTGCATAACCTTTGACACAGAAGCATCATTACTAGGTTTGTATCCCAAAGAGAAGAAAGATAAAGGGAAACGCCCCTTTTGTACAAAAATATTTATAGCAGCTGTTTTTGTGGTGTCAAAAAATTAGAAATTGAGGGGATTTCCATCAATTGGGAAATGGCTAAATAAACTGTGGTTTATGATTGTGATGAAATACTATTTTGTTTAAGAAATGATGAGCAGTATGATTTCAGAAAAACCTGAAAAACTTATAGGAACTGATGCACAGTGAGAAACCAGGAGAATTGTGTATATAGTAACAACAATATTGTATAATTATCAACTATGAATGATTTTATTATTCTTACCAATACAATGACCCAAAACAATTCCAAAGAACCCAAGATGGAAAATGCTGTCCAGATAGAGAGAAAGAGTTGATGGAACCTGGTTGTTTATTGAAACATACTTTTTTGTGTGTGGGGGGGGGCAAAGAGGGTTAAGTGACTTGTCCAGGGTCACACAGCTAGTAAGTGTCAAGTGTCTGAGGCCGGATTTGAACCCAAGTCCTCCTGAATCCAGGGCCAGCGCTTTATCCACTGTGCCACCTAGCTTCCTCCAAAGCATACTTTTTAAACTTGGTTAAGATGGAAATGTTTTGCATGACTTCCCATGTATAATCTATATCAAATTGCTTGCCTTCTCAAGGAGAGGGCAAAGGTGGGAGGGAAGGAAAGAATATGGAACTCATTTTTTTTTAAATGAATGTTAAAAAATTTTTCTTCATATGTAATTGAGAAAAAAATTAAATAGAAATAAATTCTCCATGATGATTCTGTCTCAGTACTCACACAATTTCTTCACTTTAAGAAAGTCTAAAATGAATATCCAATCTTAAACAAATGTTCAATTAGGCTTTTACTTGGTTGTGAAAATGTTTATTCTGTTTTTCAAAGGATCGGTTGTAGAATATTTTGAAAAAGGAATTTACCTTAGTACATTTAAAATGTGATTCACATTTTTAGTACTACATATCACTTAAAATGAGGAACTGAAGCAAACAGGATTAAATGAATTGGTCATAGTCACATACCTGTTAAGGGTCTGAGGCTGAATTTCAACTCAAGACTCCCTGAGTACAGGCAGGGCACTCTATTCACTGCACCACCTAGCTGCCCTAACTTGGATTAACACTTCTTAGAGACACTATAGAGGGATGAAACTCAGTTACCAGAAAGATCTCACTGAGGCAACTCTGGATTATCTAAACAGAAAACAGTTGCGAGAGGCCGTGAAAATACTTGCTATATTTACACACCCTATTCCTTGCAGAATCAGAGTTGTCAGGAGCACTTAATAACCTCAAATTTGATGGCTTATTTCCCAAAAGGCTAGCCAAATTTCAAGAGCAACAACACGGTACATTGCTGCCAGATTTCTCAGAAGCTTAGCAGGGATGTTTATTATCCTGTTTCTTACAAGTATTAACAGATTTTTTCCCCATTTACCAATAAATATTATAAATGGGGACTTTTCACTCCAGCATCTGCCCCCTGTTCCATTTACATATAGAAATACCCTTTGTCTATGAGAGAAAAAAATGAGGCTGATTAATAACATTCAGTCTTTATAGTTCCTAAAAGTATCTCATGATAAAAAAGATGAAGAGGGAAATGGTTAAATAAACAGATGAAGCGTGAAGGAGGTAAAAGGTGACCAAAGAAGGTAAGGGGAGAACAGATGAATGAATTAACAAGAGAAGAAAATTCAGAGATACCATCAGCAAATGTTCAACAACTAGGTGAGCCAAAGCTGCAGGGAGACAAGCAAAAGAAAAAAAAATAGAATGGAGAAATAATTATATCAATCCAAGTAATTATAGCCTTCCCTCTATAATATAGAAAACCCTGGCTACTTTTGGGGATTTATCTGTTTAATGGCTTAGTGTTTCCTTCCAGAATGCTATGAAATTTCTGGCCTAGGCAACTCATATTCACCATCAAACAGAGGAAGATTTATTATAATAAAAACAGAAAAGGAAAACCAATGAAAATCACCAATGTTTTAATATTCCTGTGGCAACAATATTCCTACATGAATGGCCTTTGCTAGTCATTATCTTAAAATCCCTAGTCTGGCTAAGCACATCCCTCCAGATGTCATCAAAAGCCTTGCTCTCCAGCTACTTTTTAGTCACTAAATAGTTTACTCTGGTTTGTTCCATCCTGTAGGACTCCTTTGTTGAGAAACACCATGGAATAGTGATGGATTTGGGGTCAGAAATACATGATTTTGAGTTATCAACTAGATGTGTATTCCTTTGAAAGTCTATAGTCTTTCTGGGTATTTGTTTCTTCTTCTATAAAATGAGAGGATTAGATTTATTGATCTCTAAGATCAGTTATGGCTGTAATTTTGTGGTGCTATTTGTGTCCTCTCATTTATCCAGTCTTCTTTTATCTTTAATACTTTTTCTTGCTTTGATCCCAAGTTTCCTCTCCAGCCTCTGCCTCTACCTTTGCTGATGCATGAAAAGAAACCCAGTGAAAGAACTTTAAAAACCATCAAGTCCAACCAAAACTTGTACAGGAATTGGCTCTTTATCTTCTTCAAGCAATATTTGTTCATTCAGATTTTGCTTGAAGAATACTAGCAAGGAGGTATTTGGGGCCAAGCAGAAAAAAGATGAATCCACAAGTCATATGACTTCATTAACTGAAGGAACTTTATACCTCATTGATATCAGAGGGGCACAGATGATAATTATGGAAAAAAATTCAGAAAATATTGCTAAGAGATGATATTGTCCTACACAAGAAACTTAAGACCCTAGGAATACAGGGATATTTTCAGCACTACTGCTGATCAAAATGCAGGGTTTCAGGAGAGAAAAACAGATTTCTGAAGTAATGGCTAAGAAAATGATCCCCCAAAATGAGATGTATATTTCTAAGCCATGGCACAAAATATAGATAGGATATGAGAGAAAGTGGTGAGAGATGTATTATAATGGTTGGTAAGAATATATTTACCTGGGATCTTTCAAATACTTTCTAGAGGGTTTCAAATGTTAAAAGAGAGAGAAGGGAGAAAAAATGGTTTTGTATATCCAGCAAGATAGATGCAACAGAGAGTAGCTACAACATATGATGAAGAGTATCAGAAGACATACCAAGAAGTTTGCAAGTTTTTTTTAAAGCAAGCAAAAAACCTCATAGTTTCATATATTTGTACCAAATAAACAAAATAAGAATAGCAGGCAAGGTGAACTAGAGATCTTAATGTGAAGAGGAATATTTGGCTTCATGTGTGAGATGTGAGGGGATAGGATTCATAACTATACAAAGTTTTTGAGACTTCATATATTAAAATAATAGATTGGGGGCAGCTGGGTGGCACAGTTGATAAAAAACTGGCCCTGGATTCAGGAGGACCTGAGTTCAAATCTAGCCTCAGACACTAGATACTTACTAGCTGTGTGACCCTGGGCAAATCACTTAACCCTCATTACCCCACCAAAAGAAAATTGGCTAGGTAAAAGGGACAGAGCAGCATAAATTTTAGCACAGAGCAGTGCTAAATTTTAATAAGTTGTACTTATTAGAGGGAAATGTCGGAACCAATGTGGGGAAAGCATTGTGGGGAGCATTTGAATTAAAATGGGTCCCTTTCTCTTCAAATACTAGTAAGATATTGTGAACATATTCCAGCATTTAGATGGCTGTGGAATCTCAATGATGTGGGAACCACTAACCACATGAACAAAAGAGGACATAGTCAAGAACTTTGAACAATAGAGCAGAGGCCTATCATGAGTGGCATTTTATACCTATGATGAAGGTCTTCACTTTTTCTACCTGCGGAAGCTTTCTCTGTGCTAATGACTTATTGACTTTCCTTTGTGATGATTTAAAATTTTTAAAAGGTGGGAAAACCACTGTTGGGAAATATCCAATGACAATGGAGAATAGCTATCAGTCAGAGTACACATCATGGGAACCATTTTGGGAGAGTACGTTTCAAAGAGTTCAAACAAAGTTTAGGTGGGAGCACATAGAAATAAAATCCTGAAGGGAAATTTAATCTAGAAGGAAGAGCAGCTCTAAAGAAGGTTGGAAAAACAAGAGTTGGATAAAGGCTGATATGGATAAATAGTGCCCATGTCAATAAATTTGAATTCACAAAATACCATGTTATCTTTCCAGTCTAGATGACAGGATAAGAATTTAGAATGGAGTCAGCCTTTTTATGTGCCAGTTCCCTACTCTAAAAAAACCCTGAAACTACCACCAATAACAACCATAGCAGCAGCAGCAGCAGCAACAACAACAACACCAATAACTACAATAGAAAAACCAACAGATAGAAATGCCAATAAAAAGGAAAAAATGGTTAAAACTCCACAAAAAAGACCAAAAATGAACATAACAGAGAATTATCACAATTAAGTATCAGAAATGAAATATGTAGAAAAGATTGCTTCAATTTAAAATGGGAAGAAACTTTAGAGACCATCTAGTATAACTCCTTCATTTTGCAGAAGAGAAAAGTGACTAACCAAAGGTTAGGTGACTTGTCATAACTAAGAAAATTCTAAAACCCAATAAAAGAAGGTCCTGAAGAAAATTTTAAAAATCATGGGAGCAAATCAATTGAGAATTAAGAGATACTTTAAAAATACCTAGAGCAACTAATAGATAGAATAAGCAGGCATGAAGGCTATAATAGAATACACAAAGCTAACTTAATACAATGGAAAGCAGAATCTCAGCCAACCTGGAATTATCTTGAGGAAATAGAGAGGTAAAAAGGAACTAAATAATTTAGCACATTGGAGCACATACACTATCAAATCAAGACCTGAATAATAGATGACAATGCAGAAATCTCAGGATTGCTGACATTCCAGAAAATTTATAAATATATACACATTCAAACATATATATGTATATATATATGTATATATATATATACATACAAACACATACATACATAGATTTGAACATTGTGTGATTATGAAATATCATCATAGAACATTCCAGAATGAGCTGATTTATATAAATAAAATGACAAGGAAGAGGCCAAGTTTCTGTTTTCTTAGACACAATACATTTAAATTCTAAACTAGAAAGATTGAAAAAATATTTCACGCTGTTGAAAGATAAAAATTATCTTTATTATTTAATATTAACTAACATTATCATAATGTTTTAAAGAAGAACAAGGGGAAATCAAATGAGAATCAAATATATATAAATTTAGAAAGCATAAACCATGAATCTAACATTAGAAACCCAGCAAAACATATTATGCTTTTTGAAGAGGAGAGAAAAGACTATATTTGGATTCTTCTCAGAGCCCTAAAAGCAGAGAGTGAGTCTGGTTTCATGCCCTACAGCTTTGTAACCCAAACCTCCCAGTAGGGAGCCACTCAGCACATGAGGCTCTAAGGAAGCCGAGGCTCCTAGGCCTTAGGCTCAAGCAGGGCCTGAAGAATGGCCTAGGTTTTGTGGGAGTCGGGCTGGGCTGGGAGTTCACCTTGAGGCACCCGAGGGGATCCCCATGGAACTCAAACCCTGACTTGAGTTTTGTTTTGAAAGATTATGTTTACACAAGCACTGTTTAGTGGGGAATGGGGACATTCTTACTCCAGCATAAGTTTGGGGCCTAAGGCCTCAATCCGATTGGTCAGTAAATGGAGCAATCTGATTGGTCAAACCCCAAGTCAGGTGTTCTTTCTTGAAGAGTGATGTATATTAACACAGCATTGTTCTGAGGAGGACCTAATGCTCTAGTCAGAATAGGAAAAGGCCTGGTATTATGGTTTGTAAAATCTGATTGGTCAACTGGTACCACCTGACTAGTTTCTAGCGCTGTAATTGGTCCACTAGGTACAATCTGATTAGTTGTTATTGTTATGCTGAATGTTGATCAAGGAGGAGTATGTAAATGAGGGGGTAGTGAAATGCCTTAATGTGATTGGTCAGAGGGGACCCCTTGAGGGGTATAAATAGAGGTGAGGTTCCTCACTGTAGTGCACTCTCCAGGCACATTCAGAAGAGTGCCCATCTTTCCAAAGATGAATAAAGCCTTCACTCACCAACTGCTGCCTGCTTGGAATTTTTGAACAGCAACCTGCTAGCAACACTAGGGCTGCCAACACTAGCGCTGTGCAATACTATGAATGGTTAGCTGCGTTTCTAACAAAGACAAGAAATGAACATATTACAATATTAATACAGGTCCAGAATTTCATGAATATTGTCTACAACTAGACACACACACACAAAGTCAAAATAGTAAAACTTGAGAGACATCTTCTAGAATGAGAAGGCTATTGTGGTAGAGACAGAGATGTCTGGAGAATAAGATAATTCATTTCTCATCAGTGTTGAGTATCCAGTTAGTCAGGGGAAGGAGAGGATAAATGCTGTAACAAATATAACTACCAGGAGTGGCATCATGATTATACTTGCATGGATGCAAGGCAATGAAGTGCTTAGAAAACATCACTGTTGAAGTATAAAAAACCCACTCATGCCCAACCAATTATTCCTTCTTTGCTGTGGCAATTAAAATTGTTTCACTTTCTTGTCCATATCTCATCTCTATGTATTTGACCTTTTGAAGAGAAAAAAAAATCAAGGTGGTTTTCTTTTATGTTAGTACTTAGGAATATGAGGGATTGGTAGGTACTGAATAGAGCGTGAAATAGTCCAGCTAGCATTTATGCAGCAATCCACATGCTGTCAATGCACCTTAATTCAAACCTTCTTTTTCTCCTTTTAAAGAGACCACCAATGGTGAAGGGTTATGTTGATAGTTTTATTATATGTACTCTTTTGTTATATGATTAAGTGGACTCTGGAGATCAGACTGAGGCTATGATAGTCATTTTGTATTCATATTCAGGTCTTTAGTGGTGAAAAGATAAAGCATTATATTGCTACAATATCAGTAAACCTGGAAGGCATTCTTATTTTCCCCCCCCAGACGCATCATGGAGCATATTAAACAGGTGATACTCTGAAGACTCAGTACCATTCACTGTTTTTTGAGAATATTTGGAATGCATAGTTGACAAGAACTCTTAGAGAAAAAGTTTCAGAACACTTTCTAATTAGCATTATAGAAGCATTTGGAAGCTCTAGAGGATAGCATTTTGCCCCCCTCATCTTGGAGGTTTAACATGATGAGTACTTGTAGAGATAATTAGCTTAGTGGGAAAGCAAAATATATGACATAAGAAATCTGGAAACTTAATCCCAGACCTATCTTGGTCTCTTGCTTTTTGACCTGGATTTTAATGATTTAAAAAAAAATTCCTTCCACTGTTTCTTTACTAAGATTTAGTACTAAAAATCCTACCTTGAGGTTGAAACTGAGATTTAATTCTTTAAAATTAATCTTCTTCCATCTACCTTTTCTCTCTAACTAAAGCCTGGAGGGGGCTGGATTTCAATTTTAAAGTTATATGAATTTAGTATTTAGCAGAAATACTAACACAGGTCACAGATTAAGATAGAATAGAAATTGATGGAAAAAGAAGAAACTTAAAAATTGACTATAAAGACTGCCATAAGGTATAATTTCTGGATTTGGCTTAGAAGCATCTGATATATGTATATTAAAGAAACATATTAACCAAAATAATAAATGCTTGATTCACCTTCCAGTCTCCATAGCTTTGCTCACAATGTTCTCTCTAAGTGGAATACTTTTCTTTACCATGTTCGCTAGTGTACCTCAAATGCTACATCATATATGAAGCCTTTCCTGATTATATCACAATCAAAATATCTGCACTACAATAGCATTTATTTTTTAAAAAATCTCCCATAGCAATTCAGTTTCTTATCATGATTTGG
The DNA here is from genome assembly GCF_019393635.1 of Dromiciops gliroides. Taxonomy (NCBI): domain Eukaryota; kingdom Metazoa; phylum Chordata; class Mammalia; order Microbiotheria; family Microbiotheriidae; genus Dromiciops; species Dromiciops gliroides. Next base: position 134,574,474 of record NC_057863.1, on the reverse strand, counting down.
AGATGACCTAATACTCTTGAAAGCTATTCTGCTGTAACAAAAGCTAGGACAGTTTCACCGGAAAAGGTATCAGGAATTGGATCCTTTCTCCTATGGATAGTCTTTTCCTCCTACATTTAAATTCTTTAATATTATCAAATAAGAACCATTTCCAAGTCCTCTGTCAATTAGATTTTTTTACTGAGTCTGAAGATTATAGGGTTCTGAGAGGACATTTATCATCTCCCAATATTATAATGTAAACAGTTTATGCTGGTTATTCTTTTATGATTACTCATGATTAACCTTGCATTTTTCTTTCAACTCGTATGCTTGCATTTCAGTTTCTATGTAGTAGTTCTGGTCCTTTATCAGGAATGCTAGAAAAGATCTATTTTCTCTCTGAAACATTTTGTTTAGTGTTACTGAGTAATTTTTTTTTATTGTAAGACTATATGTTATTCTTGAATAAAATATTCCAAGATTTCCCCTTCTTTTTGATATTGGCTGCTAAATTATGTATGATTCTGACTGTGGTTCCTCAGTACTTGGATACTTTGTTTTTGGCTACTTATATTTTTTTTTCTTTGACTTGGAAACTATGGATTTTCTAAATTTCCAGGGAGTTTTCTTTTGGGAGTTACTTTCAACAGGGGACTGGTTGACGTTTTTGTTTCACTTTGCCCTCTTAGTGATCTACAAGATCTGGGCAATTTTCATTTATGATTTCTTGAAATATGATATCTATGCAATTTTTTCCTTTGGTCATGACTCTAAGACTGTTCAGTAATTCTTAAATTGTCTCCCTTTGATACGTTTATAGGTCTGGTTTCTTTCTTCCTGCTATGACATCTTTTTTTTTTTTTTGAGTTTTTCAGTCTTTTGACTGTTATAATATTTATTAACTCCTGGTGTCATTCTCTTCTGTTCCATTTTAATTTTCATGAATGTTTTGTTCTTTTTCTTTTTTTTTTTTCTTTTTGGTCTGGGTGAGGTTTTATTCCTCTTGTGCCAGGTTATTAATCTGGCAGGTTCATTTATTCCCCATTTTTTATGGGGAATATTTTGTAATATTTTGTAAACTCTAGCATCATCTCTTTGAGGCATTTGAAATCAACTTGTACTCAATCTGTGATTTGCTTTAAATATTTCCGAGTCATTTTCTTTTTCTCAGTTTGTGTTTTAATGTCTCTGTTGCTATAGTAGCTTTTTATGATAGGATTATTTTTCCCCTCTTTTTTTTCTCATTCTTCTGACCTAATTCCTGACTTTAGACTTTATGTTGGGGTTAGGTTCTGTGCATTCCTGGAAGAAATGTCAGAGTTGAGCTTGTGTTCTCTGAGGGCTTGCTACTGCTTTTTTTGAGTATAGAGTGTTATGTTATTCTACAATCTATAAACAGTTCAGGTTAGGGATCTACAAGCATCCAATACTTCCACAGTGGTATGAACCAGGGCAAAGTCTGATTGCAGCCTTCCTTGTCTAAGGTATACAAGTTCCCGACCTGTGTTTGGGTCTGAGCAGCATACCTGTGAACTGATTGGTGTTCCAGTAGATTACTGCTGGACTCAGTGATTATCATCCATCTGGAAAACATTACTGGTTAAGAATAACAGAAATGCAGCCTCCCCTTCAGTTTGGGATTGCTGCCCCAAGTATTATGCTTCAATCTTTAGACTTGGCTAGAAGATGGAACTGAGATGCTGTTCTATTCTTGGGCTCAGAGCCACAGAGCTACTACATCTTTGCCAGAACTTAGCCTGAAACATCATAGGGGCTTACTAAATGTTTATTTATTGATTGAATAATTTTGAACTACTCCTCCCCACTAGCTGTCCTGGATCTGTAACTCAAAACTTGATAGGAAATCATGGAACTGCCCTTTGGCACCTATTTATTCATTTTACACATGTTCACTCCTTTGTTCTGCATTTCAGACCTTTTCTTGCCCTTCTATACAGCCTCTCCCTGTGCTGAAATACTTCCCACAGCTATTCTCACCTAGACCTTGTTTTTAGTGTCTGCACACCTATCTTTTTGAGTGGGGCCAGAAGAGACTCACTGTAATATTTTCTTGTTTGGATTTTTTTCCCCTAGATCCAGACTCAATCTGTCATATTTCCTAGATGTGTGGGGAGTAGTTGTTATTAATAGAGTTCAGATATACTTCTTCCTTCACTGCCATCTTCAGTCTACCTCCTCTATATCTATTTTTCAAAGACCAGTCTAGCTAATTCTGCATAGTCTTATCTCCAGAAATTTGGCCAACAAGTGTGTGAAATGTTGGGTGGAATGACCCATGAAATGTACAAATATATAAGATGATACCTAATACTGTTCAACTTTCTTTGCTGCCATGATGACAAAAGTAATTTTAAAAAGGGAAATATATTTCCTCCACAGACAGAAAATAGCCATGAAATGAATGTAGAACAGAAAAAAAGAAAGGGGTGAAGAAGCCATTGTCCTCCTGAGACATATTGAGAAGACCTCAGAGAAGACCCTAGGAGCTGAGGTTTTGGACAGTAGTGTAAACACCTCCAGGTGACTCCACTGAATCTACAAACATTGGGCCATAAGGGAAGCTTACTAGATCTCAAGAAATCTCACCTCAGGAACTTTTTAACCTTGTAGTCTTAGGAACTTTCACCTCAAGAACTTTTAACTTAAAAACTTTCATCTAAAGAATGGCAGATAGCAGATTGAGGAAAGATTGAAGGACCCCTTGACATTTCCAGAATTCAAGCCCAGCAGTACTAACCAGATATGATCCTCAGTGAGTGCAGTACTGCAGGGAACAATAGCATTTTAGGGACAGCATGGGTAGGGCTTTGGGGAGGAAGAGAGGAGTCCCTGAGGTTTAGTCCTTTAAAGCTTTAAACAACTATAAAGAATTGAGAACACTGAACAACAACCATTTACCAGGATTCCAGAGGATTAATGATGAAATACACTCTTCACACCTCCTGACAGAGAGGAGATAGAATCTGGTTTCAGAATGAGACATCTATAGTTTTGGGCATGACTAATGTGGGAATTTGTTTTCCTTGACTATATATATATATATATATATATATATATATATATATATATATATATATACACATATTTGTTACAAGAGTTTTGTTTTTCTTTCTTGCTTTCTTTTTTCTTTCTTTCAATGGGAGCAGAAAGAAAGGGGTATGGGAGATAGAGAAAATAGATTTTTTTCATTGAAAAAAAAAACCTTAAAAAGCAAGACAAAAAGTACTAATAACCTTTATAACATTAAATTGTAAGGACATTATTTAAGAAGAAAATTGTAAGGCTATGGATATTATAAGAAGAAAGAAAGAAAGAAAGAAAGAAAGAAAGGGAAGAAAGAAAGGGAAGAAAGAAAGGGAAGGAAGGAAGGAAGGAAGGAAGGAAGGAAGGAAGGAAGGAAGGAAGGAAGGAAGGAAGGAAGGAAGGAAGGAAAGGAAAAAAGAGATGGCAAATCATTCCAGTATCTTGTCCAAAAAAAACCAAATAGGGTCATGAAGTGTTGCATGTGACTGAAATACTCAACAATAAAGCATCACTAATTGCTGTAGATACAAATAAAAGTTAATAAGACATTCTCTGCTCTCAAAGTGTTTACATTCTAGGGGAAGCTAGGTGGTGCAATGGATTAAGCACTGTCCCTAGATTCAGGAGGACCTGAGTTAAAATCCGGCCTCAGACACTTGACACTTACTAGCTGTGTGACCCTGGGCAAGTCACTTAACCCTCATTGCTAGCACACACACACACACACACACACACAAAAGATGCTTACATTCTAATGGAGGGAGATAGCAATAAAGAGATGCTAGAAAATGCGCCAGAAGTAGAGATGATAGTCAAAAGGCCTGGAATATTTGTCAAGGAGACTACTGGAAGTGGTGTTGCCCCTTGTTTCCTGACAAAATAAGTCAAAAGACTCACCTTTGGGGGTTAGTGAGTGATATTCTCTTCCTCTCCTGCTCCCCATCTGCTTTCCCACACAACCTGCCCCTCTCCACCACCCTATCCCTTGTCCATACACCATCTCCTGTATCCTTCCCCACTTTTTCACTACTTATCTATGTATTTTCTGTGTTGTTTTCCCTCACACCCTTTGTGGTTATTAAAATGTGACTGCTAGCCCATTTCCTGCTACTGTTTATGATCTTTCCTGGCCAGTAACTAAAAAACTGAGCATGGCCACCCCATTTCATAACTTCAAAAATTAGTTATCAATTTACCATGGAAATGAGAAAAATGTAGTTATTTGTTAGCAAAAATAGTGATACTTCAAAAATCTCTTTTGGTACTAGAGATTTGCATTGTCAACTCAGACAAAAATTTAATCTGGTCAAAAGATCCATTGTTCCATTTGAACCTAGCCACTCTTTACACCACAACAAAGTATTAACACTGTGATCTTCCCATAAGACATGGATAGTTTGTTATTTAAATCATTAGAGAGAATGCCTATATATGAGAATCACTATTCCATTTTAGTATCAAAGTATAACGTTATCAGCTTTTGAATAGAAAATGAACAGATCTGTTCCTTAGGGTATATACTTTATTTAGAAGTCTTTTTCCCCCAAAAAAATCTTTTAAGAATGTCAGATCTTCAACCATCCTGGATAGCAATTTGGAACTTTACCCAAAGGGCAATAAAACTGTGCATACCCTTTTATACAGCATTACTACTGCTAGGTTTATATCCCAAAGACATCCTCAAAAAGAGAAAAAGACCTATTCATACAAAAAATATTTATAGCAGCTCTTTTTGTGGTGGCTAAGAATTAGAAATCAAAGGAATGCCCATCAATTGGGGAATGACAAAACAAGCTGTGGTATATGATTGTGATGGAATATTATTGTACTATAAGAAATGACAAGCAGCATGATTTCAGAAAGGCCTGGAAAGACTTGTATGAACTGATCTAAAGTGAAGTAAGCAGAACCAAGAGAATGTTGTGCATAGAGACAGATCAATATTCTTTGACGAAGAACTGTGAATGACTTTACTATTCTCAGCAATAAAATGATCCAAGATAATCCCAAAGGACTAATGATAACGTATACTATCCACCTCCAAAGAAAGAACTGATATTGACTGAAAGACTGAAACATGCTATTTTTCACTTCTTTCATTTTTTTCCTTTTATTCAAGTTTTCTTATATAAAATGATGAATATGGTAATGTTTTACATAATCGCACATGTGTAACTCTTATCTGATTACTTACCACCTCAGAGAGGGAAGAGGGGAAGGAAGGAAGGAAGGAGGGATAGAATTTGCAACTCAAAACTTTAAATAAAAATGCTTATTATTGTTATTTTTTAAAAGTAAATTAAAAAATTTTTAAAAACAATGTAAGATATTTTCTTGATCACTTTGTAGATCCTTGAAGTTTTTTGTTAACAGCTGACTATCTGATTCCCTCTTCCAAACACAATCACAGTGAATACCTTATAACAGTTTTCTCTCAGATGCACATAATGGAACCTTCCTTTCTTATTAACCATCTTTGTCTATTTTTAAAAAATGTCCAACAAAGGATCACACCATATCATACTGCCAGGCAGAAAGCTAAAGAAATGAGGATAAAGCATAAATTTAAAAACAAAATGGCATTCTGCTGCAATTCTCTGAATGTCTTGTATTTATATATGTATACTTATATGCATCTATAATATATGTATACATGTATGTATATACACTTATGAATCCACACACATATACATATGAACATATGTATGTGTGGGTGTGTGTATATGCCAAAAGTCACCAACTATAGCTAACAACATCATACTGGCACCCCAAGGGAGTCTGTTCTGACAGTTGTCAGTAATTAACTCTATCCCTACATGTACTTCCCTTTCGTTTTATGTCTTCTGATTTGGTTACAGTCTAGACTGATGGAAGTAGAGGTAGAGTTGGGGCTGTGAGCTAAAAAGGACTAAAGGACTCCAATAAAATCTCCAGGGAGTCAGTTGAACATCAGGAACTACAGACTGGTAGCCACTTATGTATGCCATCTGTTCCCTAGGCTATCTGCAACACTACTAGATGATCATTATCTAGCAATCTTGGGAGAATAAATATGAGTAGAGCGAGGTCAATGTCCTCACATGCCATTCTCAACCATAATAAAAGAGAAATAACTTTCTCTGCTCCATCTCTGAACTGTCAGGGATAAAAAGATTTTTTCTTTTGCTGTGCTCCTATTTAACTATTTCCTTCCCTTCCACAGATTGAAAGTGATCAAACTAGATTTTAGCCATTGATCCTTTTTCTGCCATTGGTGCAGATAGTTGGTTCATGATACAATATTCGACTAATTTTCACAATGTTCTTGAGTAGAGAAGACAATAATCAAGACACAAAAGTGGAAAATAGATTTGTAACTTTTCACAGTGCAAAAACAACAGAAATGGTAGATACAACATAATGAGTAGATGTACTTTACCCTAAAATTTCCTATATGAAAAGTCTTCAATCAGTTAATAGAAATATCCATTGCCAACCAACCAAGGACTTAATTGTCTTCAAGACATAAATTGTGTATGAATTTCAGAAGGGTTTCAAAAGTGGGAACACTCTCTTCACCCATGTAATTCTATCATTTTCTCCTTATAAATGCAACTTTGAAGATAACAGTCCAGAAGGCAGATGATTTTTTAAAAATTCCTTTTACTTTAAAAATTTCCTTTTACGTTTTCTTTGATTCTGACTGTCAAAGTTACATCTGTCTTCTCTTTACGACACAGGTATTCTTCCTTGACCATCGATTTACTCCTCCCATTCATTTCCTTTTCTCTTGTGATCTGATTATTAGTTGTGAAAGCTTTTACTATCCATGGATCAATTGTGGAATTAGTATTAACAGTCATATCTCTGCCCTTTCTTCATGGTCCTTCTCTTACTTTTCCTGTACCTCCCCAACAAATCTTTACCTCTTCTGCTTTCTACTGCCTCCTGCTCTTTTGTTTCCCCACCCTACCTTCAGGTAAATTAATGGAGTAGTAGAATTTTTTAACCTCACTCTGTCATTGTTTCATTGGAAAAATCTACATTTATTTTTAATCATTTTAAAATTCAACCTGAGTCTTCTTTCCATTGTCAATCATAGAGTGACACTCATATGGCTTCAACAGTTCGTAGCCATCAGAATTTATTGGAGCCTTTCTTATTCATCACCTTTGTCTACTCTTCAGTATTTCCAACAAAGTTTCATGTCAAATTGTGCTCACTCTTAGATCAGTAATTCTTCTATGAGTTATATTCTTAGAGAGTTACCTGAGACCCTAAGAGCTTGTTATTTTTACAACCATTATGTGATAGAAGCTGGTCTTTAGACTCTAAGGACAGCTTTTTACACAGAGCATTGTAACAAGGCATATCCTAAAATTATATAAATCATAAACCGGGACAGCTAGGTGGAGCAGTGGATAGAACACTGGCCCTGCAGTTGGGAGGACCTGTGTTCAGATATGACCTCAGATACTTATTAGTGGTGTGACCCTGGGCAAGTTACTCAGCTGCAATTTTTTATTTATTTATTTATTTTTTTTTTAGTGAGGCAATTGAGGTTAAGTGACTTGCCCAGGGTCACACAGCAAGTAAGTGTTAAGTGTCTGAGGCCGGATTTGAACTCAGGTACTCCTGACTCCAGGGCCGGTGCTCTATTCACTGCGCCACCTAGCTGCCTCTTCCAATTTTCTTAAACATCCCAGGTCATCTCCAGTGGTCCTAATAATATATCTTGCCATTGGACCCAGATGACTCTGAGGAGAAAGTGAGGCTGATGACTTTGCACAGCCCTTCCTCACTTAAATTCAATTCATTATAAGTCATGAACTCTGTTGTGGTCCTCTTTGAAAACAAAGAACAAATAACAACAACAACAAATCATATATACATATTTTTAAAAGATAATTTAATTAAATATTTATGGTCATAGATTTAGAGCTTAAAAGAAGGTTAAAGACCATCAATTTTATTCAGTCATGTTATTTTATACACAAGAAAATTAAGTTCAAAAGAAAGGCAGTGATTTGCCTAAGGTGGTAAGTAATTTGAGTGTCAGAGCTATATTTGAACTAAGTTCCTTTGGCTCTAAATCCAGTGCTTTTCCCAGTATACCAAAACTGAGGAGAGCAGGAAAGGAAAACGAGAATACAGAGCTGTCACAAATCCAAAGGCATGAGCCCAGGTCTTCTCATGGTGACAGGAAAGATAGACAATTTCCAGTGGAGAAGGAAAAAAAGTCAGAGCTGAGCTGAAAATTCCTTTACTTTAGGATAGGAGGGTAGAGGTAGGGTGGATAAAATGAAAAGGAAATGAAACATGCTTAAAGGCTACATATAGGTTTTGAAATAGCCAGATTGGGGAAATTTCAGCCTATGTTTGGAAAAATATCTTTGCAAAGGCAAACAACAAAAAAGAAAACAAAAACCATTCATAAACACACTATAAGGATCCAACAACTATCATATACCCAAAGGTGAAAAACATCAAGGTACTGAAAGGGACTGCAGTTATCTAGACAGCAATGGTTCAATCAACATCCATATGTAATTATCCTTCCATTTGCACTATAGTAATCTTTCAGAGAGCTAGAAGATAATCATCTCCATTTAGATGTATCTCTTTATCAAGAAAGTTTCCTCCTCAGAATACAGTGCACTGAAAAGTCAGTGGTATTCCATATGGTTTTCTTAAGAAAGATGGAGGAAGATGGAATGATTAAGTACAAAAGGTACTTCACACAATTGATATTTTCTATTGTTATTACATGTTTGTTTGCTAGACCAGGCAGGATATCTCCCCAAGTCCTAATTGTTGCTCAGCTACCTTTCCCACACCAACAAGGAAACTAAGTACCATGCCCTATGAGAACTGCAAAATTTACTGAGAACTGATTCCCCACCCAGTCCATTTTTTTCCAGATAAATGAATTGCCTTGGGCTGACCAGTCTTTGTCATTTCCAGACTCTTGACCCCTAATGAATATCCCCCAAACAAACAAAATATCACCTCCCAAAGATTCCCAAGCTTACTTCCTGGACTTTAGGTTCTTATATAAAAAGATTCATTTACATTAAATAGTTTCTGTCTGTGAGAAACTTACCTTTCCCAAGGGTAGTTTCACAGCTCTCTCTGTTCTGTTACCTCATAAAAACCCTGTCCTTGTTTCCCATCTTTGGGTATTCCTAGCTTTTGAGCTTTGCGATAGCATGAGCTATAGTTCCTCTGCCCCATTATAGACCTTATTTCTCCTATATTGATTGTTTCCTTAATTTGCAGGTTAACACCTAATATGATCATTCTGGCTCTAATGAAACAGCTTTCTGAATGAGAGATGCCACTTACTACAGCATGTAAAAAAAAATATTAACTAACTAATCTAGTCTGAAAAAATTATATAATTGGACTTAGGAAAAATTATAAGTTTAGAAAAATTATGAATGGGCCATAAGTCCCATCTGGGTCACCATTCAAATGTAGAAAGATTTTGTCTTACTGGCCTAATTTGGGGGGCCTAATCTGACTGGGGTACTTAATCTGGGACTGTTATCTATTTGGTTATCTGACTGCTATTAACTTAATATAGGCCGTTTAAAAATTTCTCCACACTGCTCCCAAATTGATAAGCAAAAGATTAAGAAGTCTCTTAACTAAATAATCAAAGCAGAGTTTATTTATGAGATGCAATTTAAACATAAAAATGCAGGGAAATAAACTGTACAACCTGACTGCGTTCTGGCGCGTCTCTTTCCACCTGCTTCTCCTGGAACTTTTCTAGCCTCCTCCTGCATACCCATGGACTTCTTCTAGCATTCTCCTAGTGCTCCAGCCTTTCTGTACTCTCTTTTTTTTTTTTTAAGTGAGGCAATTGGGGTTAAGTGACTTGCCCAGGGTCACACAGCTAGTAAGTGTTAAGTGTCTGAGGCCGAATTTGAACTCAGGTACTCCTGACTCCAGGGCCGGTGCTCTATCCACTGCGCCACCTAGCTGCCCCTCTTTCTGTTCTCTTAATCTTTGCTTTCTCCAACCTGTACCCTGTGCTAGAGGCTTTGCTGCTTTTGCTGCCTCCTGTTCTGTCTGTCTGCTCTGTCAGTCCGCCCCCCCCTCACTACCCTCTTACCTCTCTTTCTCCAACTTTCCTTTTTCCAACCTGTACCATCTCCCCCTCTCTTTACATAGTCTCAGTCTCCTTAGTGTCCTTGTAGCCCCTTTGTGTCTGTTCCTCTCCAACCTCTTAACCTTCTTTTTTCTCACTCTCTAACTCCCCAGTATATATCTTCCTTCTCCCCCATGAAACTCGGGCTCCCTGTGCCCCTACACACACCAAGCTAATCCGTGGCCACCCTAGTGCTGTGGCCAGGGGGAGGGCATGCTCGAGTGTCTCGAGCCTGGACGAGCCTGGGATCTCTCGAATAGATCCGCTCAGGGTGGAGGGAGTTGGGACTTTTTCTCCCAGCTGTCTGACCTAGCTCCTTGTACAGCCCACGGGGCTTTTTTTGACTCTGCTGAAGTGGAGGGGAGAGGCACCAGCCCCTCACACAGAAAAAACCTTGGGGGCCCAAGGCTTTCTACTCTCAGCCCAAAGGTAGTGTAACGATTGGAATAACGCCACCTGCTGGATACTTACTGTAGAAGAGTTCTGCCCATGAAGCGAAGGTCTTTGAGGGCAAGACCAGGAGTCTTTTCTTTGGCATCAGGAAGTGACGCGGACTAGTGGGAGGAGGAAGGAAGAGACTGGCGCTCACTCTCGCGCTCTTTCCTTTGGACTCTGGTGGAGAGCGAAGCTAGAAATGTGCTCTCCCTTTAATAGATAGGAATCTAGGCCTTTTTCTCTCTCTTTACAAATTCTTATTCTCCTTAATAAATGCTTAAAAGTCTAACTCTTGCTAAAGCTTATAATTTATTGGCGACCACTCATTAGATATTTTAGACAGTTTAGCTAGAATTTTAGCCCTTAACAGTAGGGTCCCCAAATCAAAATAAATTTCCACAAGCAAGACAATTCTTTGTGCTCCAGCCCCATCTTCAGCAACATTATCTTAGCTGAGAGCTTAACTGGTAGTAACCTGTTAGATTTTTGACACTCTAGCTCTCCTTGTCTTCTCTTATAACTCTCAGTTCAGTAATTTCCTGGTCGCTTTGTTAACCTGTAAATTAAAGGAACAATCCATGACTACTCATGTATAACTTATTTTGAATTGCTTGAGTTCTTGTGGGTGGAGGGTGGGAATGGAGGGAGGAGGAGAAGTAGGAACACAAAGTTTTAAAAAATTGATGTTAAAATTTGTTTTTACATATATTTTGGAAAATAAAGTTCTATTCAAAGCAAAAAAAAATTAATTGAACAATCAATATAGGAGAAATAAGGTCTTTAATTGGGGCAGAGGAACTATAGCTCATGGTATCGCAAAGCTCTGAAGCTAGAGGCACAGATGACAGGGTTTTTATGGGGTAACAGAAGAAAAAAAATGGAACCAAAGATTGCTCCAAAGTCATGTACAACTACTTAATGAAAATGAACCTTTAACAAAAGAAACAATAGAATTGCTTCTGAGTTCATTATAGAAGTTACTAACTCAAATAGAAACTAGTGAATGTAGGTGGAACCTTTTCTATAATAACAAAAAGTCCAGGGAGTAAGGTGGGGAAACATTGGGAGGGGAGAAGTTGCTTGTGGGAAGGTCCATAAGTCCATCAAGAGTCTGGAATTGACAAAGATTGGTTAGCCCCAGGCAATTCATTTGTCTGAGCAGGGGGGACTGGATGGGGAATCATTTCTCAGTAAATTTTGTAGTTATCAGTTTCTTATATTTTAGCTTTTCAACTCCTATTAATGCATTGTTGTCCCTTCCCCCACCCCCACCCCCACCCCCCACTAGATGTATTTCATTGCTATGGCAAACTTCCAGTGAGAAAACTTCCCAATGCAGATAGATTTGCAACTAACTAGTTTTAGAGAGTTACCTGGGGATCTATAGAAGATAAGCAAGTTGCCCAATTAAACACAGCCCACATGTATTAGAAGAAGGTCTTGAAATGATGTCTTTGTGATTCTGAGGCTAATGTTCTATCATTTATACTAAGCTGCTTCTTATTTATATATTAAAAATAATGAAACTAAAAATTCATATTTATAGCATGCTTAAGACTTAGAAAGCACTATCCTTCCAAAAAACACTGAATTAGGTAGTTTATTATTTTCATATAAAGATGAAGAAACTGAGGCTTAGAATGGTTAATTGACTTCACCATGATCATACAGATAGTATTGCTTCCCATACCCAGGTCTTTACTGACAGACATTCCAATATCTATCTCTGTGCTCTACCATTTTATTAATATAGAAACCAGCTCATTTCTTAGAGCCATTATAGGTATGTGTGTTTAATAAGGGTATGCATATGTGTATAGATACATGTTTCACATTTTCATATACTTAATATACATATATGTGTATACACATATATTCCCTTTATTGTCATATTCCCACATTATAGGAAGAAAATTGTAAGCTCTATGAGGACATGGAGTTTTTCATTTTTGTTATTGCAATTTCCATCACCCAGCATAGTGACTGGCATGTAGTCATTCCAAGACCAGTTATCTTTCTATGATATCATCTTGCCTTTCATGTTACATGTGAAATTCAAAGTGATGTTTCATTAGAGAGGAAAGATAGAATACTTTTCAATGGGGAAAGCAGAGAAGGTTTATGAGACTCAGGAATAAGTTAGTCCTCATGGGGACGAGGTAGCAGGCACACAAAATCAGCATAGGTCATGATAGAGTACACTTAACAAGGGCAAATAATTTCTATTTGTCTTAGAGACTTAAAAATCTGATCAATAATCATAATCATCAAAATAATAATAAGAGCTAACATTTTATATAATACTTCCTATAGGCCAGGCACTGTGCTAAATACTTTATAATTATTATTTCATTTGATCTTCACAATTCTGGGAAATAGGTGCTATTATTATCCCCACTTTACAGATGAGGAAATTGAGGTTAAATAACTTGTGCAGGGTTACACAACATATAAATATATGCGGCCTGATTTGATCACTGTGCAATCTAGTTGCCTGATCAAAATGATGATGAGGGGAGTAATAAACAAAAGAGAGAGAGAAAACATAATAGAGAAAGAAAGAAATAGAAGGCACAAAAGGGGCAGAGTGGTTAGAGTATTAGGCTTGGGGTCAGGAAGACCTGAATTCAAATTTAGCCTCAGACACTGACTTGTTGTGTGACCCTGGGAAAATCCCTCAGTTTTGTTAAGTGAAAAATGGGGATAATAGCAATATCTACCTCACAGTGTTGTTGTAAAGATCAAATGAGATAATATTTGTAAAGTGCTGAGCAAAGTGTCTGTCACATAATAGGCACTAAATAAACACTTTTTTTCCCTTCTCCTTCTCCTCTGAACAAAGGTGACGGAAGTTGGAAATCCTATGCATAATGTCTTATTGAGTAGAAGATTTAACAGGAGGAGAGGAAAAGTATTAGGGAGGATTAGAAATTCCTAGGAGAAAATATCCAAGAAGAGAACTGACAATAAAAAGCCATGGTTTCAGAGGTCTGTGCCCAAAGTAAAAAAAAAAAAAAAACAAAGCTGGTCATATAAGAAGGCAAATTCACTTTCATAGCTATCCCGGAGACTCAGTAGCATGGAACTCATTACTTGAACATGCCTGGGGAAGGACATACTTTCTTTAAATGAAAGACTAGACAAAAGTTGTTGTGAAGTAGAATTATACATTCCTCATTTATTATCATTCACAAACTAGAACAGGATAGCATGATGAAAAGCCTTTTGATGTGGATTGATGGAGGAAGAAAGAAAAGCAAGAATGCTGTGAGAATATATAACTGACTAACAGGAAAAGAGGAAATAAATATAGAGTTCAGGAAAGAAATCACAATTTTGGCACAGAGACATGATATAATAAGGATGAAGGACTTTAATTATGCAGACAGCTGCTCGATTTCTGTCTGCCAAAAATTGAGAAGCCTATAACTTCTTAACTTACCTTAATAATACTTCCTTTCTTTGAAGGGTGAAGGAAGCAAGATGGGGAAATGTTACTCTGAACATGATTCTGACTGACAGGGAGGAATAGGTTGCTTAAATAGAAATGATAGAAATCTTTGAGGCAAGTGTGCACTATATCTTAGAATTGGTATTTGAAAAGGTAAAAGAAGAGAGGATTAGTTTCACTCTCACTCCCTTTTCTCTTTTTATCTTACAAACACACATAACTATATGATTTTATTTTAAAAGGTGCAGGGAAATTAAGCATCCTCATCATATAGCTTTAATTGCAGAGAACTCAGCCACAAAGCACTAAGAAGGTCTTAGAAATGAAAACCTGAAAATGCTAACAGAAACAAATCCAATGATAAAGAAAAGGAAGAGCACAAAGATGCTCACTAAGATTTTTAGAAGACATATTTAGAAGTTAGAAGCAAAGCGGGGACAAAAAAGGCCTGTTCTTTTAAAAATAATGTCAGAGGACTAAAGCTGAGAATTCAGTGAGTCTCACAATGATTTCTGAAGACAACCAAAAAGGATTTGGAGCCTATGTTATGGGCATGATGAAGATCAAAAAAAGATAGGGTTTTTGATTAGGAAAGATTGGAAGATGATAACAGGTGCTGGAGAGAAAGCAGATCTACTAAACTCTTATTTTGTTTCTGTTTTCTCTATCAAGAAGAATGATCTTCAGACTGGAAATAATGGAACAAAAAATAGCTATTAGTAGAGACTTGAAACCTAAAGTAAAGGATATTAAGAGATAACCTGAAGTCCTCAATGAGTTAAAAATCATCAGGCCTGGATACACTATATCCCAGGGTATAGAAAGAACTGGCTGATGCTTTTATTGGGCTACACAATGATTTTTTGAAAAATCATGGCTAACAGGAGAAATAGCATAGGACCAGAAAATAAATGAGAGAAAGGTAGATAAAAGTATATTGGCAGACTGATTGACTAATAAGATTTTTAACATAATGCAAGTATCCAGCCAACTTTGGAACATTTTGCATAAGACTTCTAATTGGTAAAGAAAATATTGACACAATTCTACTTGTCTGCCTGAGGAGATCAAGTTGGTTCAAGAGTTTTAGAGAGGACAGACATTCTTTGAAAGTTACTCATGGTTCCAGACTTCCCAGGACTGGCTCCAGAAAGAAGAAAGAAAAAGACTCTTGAAAGCATGAAGATCATCCAACTCCTTATCATGTGCCTCTTTTCCATCTTGCTTCCCTGGGTAATTTCAATATTTCTCCTTTGGTGAGATCAATGCCCCTCCCTTGGTTGAACTGAAATATCTTACTCTCAGAGGAAAGGTTATTCACTCCACTATATTTTGGGTATAATTTAATATCCATAATTTCTCTTGTTTGTTTGCTATTTGTTTAGATAAATGGATTATTTGCTATTCACGTATTTGTGATAATCTTTGACATAATTAGTATCTGATAGAAAGGCTACATTGCCTTAAAATATTTTACTTTTATAAGTATGGCATGGAAAGATATGGTTAGAATAGAAGCCATGTAAAAAGATACAGAGAATTTAACAGACTTAAATCTCAGTATGAGTCAACACTATGCTATGATATCTCACAAATATAATAAATTCTTAAACTTCAATTGGAAAGAATAATGTCCTGTATTTAGTTTTGTCAAACCACATCTGGATTGTTACCTTCAGTCCTGTGATTAGCAGTGGAACACATTCATGAAGAAGATAACCAGTATGATGAGGAATCAGAACTGAAGTCATGTCAATATAGGTTGAAAGACAGAGGATATATGGCAGTATGAAGACTTCAGAGAAGGGAATGATAGCTGTCTTCAAGCATTTGAAGGAATGTAATTCTGAAGAAGGATTGCATTTCAGGAGTTTAAACAAACAAAAAGGAGACACACGTCAAAAATGAAATTCATAAGAGAAGAAAAAACTATCATTAAAGAAAAGAGGAAGCTAGCTAAAAATATCAATGCAGATAAAGGGAACTTATCACTTATATTTTTTTTTTTTGGTGAGGCAATTGGGGTTAAGTGACTTGCCCACGGTCACACAGCTAGTAAGTGTTAAGTGTCTGAGGCCAGATTTGAACTCAGGTACTCCTGAATCCAGGGCCGGTGCTCTATCCACTGTGCCATCTAGCTGCCCCTATCACTTAGATTTTAAAGAGATATGTTTAGAAGTCATAAACAAGGAAAAATTAATGGAACATAATTATAAAATCACATATGTAGAGCACTTGTGTAAAAATATTGTCAGGGACACTACAATTCAGAATGAGCTAGAACTGCTAAGAAAAACCAACAACTAACAGTTATTTTAAAACCTTTTTTTTTTTTTTTTTGGCAGAGTAATGAGGGTTAAGTGATTTGCCCAATGTCACGCAGCTAGTAAGTGCCAAGTATCTGAGGTCACATTTGAACTCAGGTTCTCCTGAATCTAGTGCTGGTACTTTTTCCACTGTGCCACCTAGTTGCCCCCAAATCTGTTTTGATTCTTTAAAAAAA
Organism: Dromiciops gliroides; assembly: GCF_019393635.1. NCBI lineage: Eukaryota > Metazoa > Chordata > Mammalia > Microbiotheria > Microbiotheriidae > Dromiciops > Dromiciops gliroides. The sequence continues at coordinate 134,557,923 of NC_057863.1, read as the reverse complement.
AAAGGAAGATTGAAACTTCTTAGAGTTGATGGGATTGTAATAATAGCTAGTAGCCAGAACTTAGAGCTAGTCACCTTTTATTTTGCTTATTTTTTCTCCTAGAAAGAATCTTATTAAAAACAAAATCAAAATAGCTAAAAAGAAGTTTATATCCAAGAGAAGTAGAGTAATAGTAAAAGATAATATAGTTGCTTTGATGATTTCAATCCATTAGTTTATATGGTCCTCTTATACAAGAATGCTCTTCTTTTGTATTTTGATTTCCCACACATCCTTTCTTCCCCTTTATATTTTTTTCTTTTATTGATATGTTCTTTTTTATATCTTCAAAGTTATGTAACATTTCCCTCTACCTTCAATTCCCAGAGAGTTATTTAATAAAAGAAATAGTATATTTAAAGAGGAAAAAAGAACCAGCCCAATTGATATCTATATATTGAAAACATTAAAAAAAGATGTGATGTATAACACCTGTGCATATCCCATCTCCATGAATGGGTAAGTTGTGAATATACTCTTGTCTCTCTTAATTTAATTACTGCTTGAATTTTCTAATTTTATTACATTCACTTTTTTATTTTTGGAGTATAGTTTTTTCTTTCCTTTTACATTGTTGTGGTTAGCTTGTATGTTATTTTTTGGTTCTGCTAATTTCCCTCTGCATCAGGTCACACAAATCTTTCCATGCTCCTCTGTATTAAACATTTCTTAATTCTCAGAAATATTCTATTACATTAATGTATCACAGTTTATTTACCCATTCCTCAGTCAATGGATATCTATTCTGTATCTAAACCTTTACTATCCCAAAAAGTATTGCTATAAATATATTGGAGTATATAGGAACTTTCTTGTTATTAATGGCTTTTGGGGGGCATAAATCCAGTAACAATGTCTCTGGTTCAAAGGGTATGGATATTTTATTCATTTTATTTTAATAATTCCATATTGTATTCCAAAATAACTATACCACTTCACAGCTCCACAACTACATTGGAACCAATACAGACTATTGCCATTTTTGACAGTTTGCAGGGAATATGGTAAAACCTCAATATTGTTTCAATTTGAAATTCCTATATTAATGATTTAGATTTTTTTCACATGATTGTGAATACTTTGCAGTTCTTTTAAGAACTGTTTCTTCCTATCTATCTATTGTAGAATCTATCCATTGTTATTATATATGTACATATATGTATACATACTGGTATTATCCCAAAATCTGTTTAAAAGCAGCATCCAGAATGGAATTTTAAGGAATTTGGACTTTTATTTTGGCAGTGGAAAATTATTAAAACTCGATCAATGATCAGAACATTCAGAAATTACCCTGAAAGAACTGTATTGACAGTGGGGGATTCTACTTTTTCTTCCGTATAATCTTTTTTTCCCCTTCCATTTAGAATTTTATTTTCCCAAATTACATGTAAAAACAAATTTTCACGTTGGTTTTTAAAACTTTGTGTTCCACATTCTCTTCCTCCCTCCCTCCCCCCCAATTCAGAATTCCAGCAACTCAATATAAGTTATACATCTGCAGTCATGCATTTCCTCACTAGTCAGGTTGTTAAAAAAAAAAAGAATTAGAAAAAGGAACTAACAAAAAAATCATGCTTCAGCCTGTATTCAGATACCATCAGTTCTTTCTCTGTAGGTTGACTGAATTTTTCATAAGTCCTTCAGAGTTGTCTTCAGAGTTGCATTGCTGAAAACAGCCAAGTCATTCACACCAGATTATTTTGCAATATTGCTGTTGTTTTATATACAGTACATTTCACTTTGCATCAGCTTGTGTATGTCTTTCCAGGTTTTTCTGATAGCATCCTGCTCATCATTTCTTATAGCAAAACAGTGTTTGATCATAATCTCATCTCACAATTTGTTCAGCCATTCCCCAATTGATGGGGATCTCCCCAATTTAGAATTCAACTTTTTTTTTTTAAAGTCGCTTTTAGGATATTGACCTAGTAGTGTTATTACTAGATTGAAGAGTATGTGTGGTTCTATAGGCCTCTAGCCATAGTTCCAAATTGCTCTACAGAATGTTTGAATCAGTTTACAACTTTACCAAGAGTGTATTAATGTCTCATTTTCCCCATATCCCCTACAACATTTGTCATTTTCCTCTGCTGTCCTATTATTCTCCCATATAATCTTACTTTCACTTCTGACCTCTCCTTAGTCACAGACTTATGGTCTATGTTTTGTTATGGTAGTTTTCCTGAAGTGTACTAAATTATCTCAAGTTGGGAAGATTGTGTTCTGTAGTTTCAGATCTGTTTAGAGGCTTGATTTAATGTTCTTTTTGAGGGAATCACAGGAGAACTCAGGCAACTTGCTGGCTTCTCTATGCTATCTTGCTCCGCCCAACTTGTTATGGTAGTTTAATAACTACCTTGATTAATAGCATTGTCTTTAACTTGCTTTAGAATTGAATTAAGGTCTTCTGATCCATCAGATTGAGGAACTAAATAATGATTTTTATATCTCCTTGTCCTGTTAAGCAGACAGAAGATCACATACAAAGACAAACTATATGGAAACATACCTGAATATTGTAAATGTGGTACTTCTATAAATTATAGTTTATCAGTAAATTGGAATATTATAAATTTCCATGGAATTCACATATAAACCTTTAAATGCATAGCCATATAAATAAGTAAAATTTATTGTTGAGATTGAAGTGTTAGAAAATTTTTTTGAAATCATCTTAGCTGCTTTAAAAAAAATCCTACCTTGCAAATAGAGTCCATCACTTGAAAATTAGCATAACCTGGTGACAGAAAAACACGAAACTGAAACAACTGAGTCTGTATAAATCAATGATATTGTTTAGTTTTACATTTTCAAACTTAAATGCTATCTTTATCTTCCAAACAATGTTCCCTTGTGAACAATTGGTGCTATGCTCTATATCAAAAAGAAAGGAAAGGTCATTTAAATAAATGATGTCTTGGAAGGGAAGCATACTAGCTAGCAATTTATAGCATTTCAGGTTTGCAGAGTGTTTTATATATTATCTAATTTACATAATCCTCTCAAATTTGCTGTGCTGGTTGTTTATATGATGAGAATGAATGCCTAAATAGTTGCTCTAAGGCCAAAGTAAGGTGAGTTGTAAGAAGGAAAGGTGTGAAATGGACAGTAGGGGTCTTACACCCCTCATTATTTCATATATCTTCCTGTGCCCTGATTATCTACCTGTTAAACAAACTAAATGCTTTCCATGTCTTCTCAGACAGAGGTGTCAAACATGTAGCACACTGGCCCCTGCAGCCACAACACTCTGGCGTGAAAATAAATTAAAATGTAATAGGAAAATATTTAAACAAAATAAATTAAAAATGCAATAAAACAAAGTAATATTACATTTTCAGACTAAGTCAATATGCAGCCCACAATGGTCTTTAGTTATAGATTAGTGCCCCCATTTCTATTTGAGCTCACCACCACTGGTCTCTGGAGTATGTCAAAGCACAGGGAAATGAAATATAGTAGCTTTGTAAATAACAGTATCATGGAAATTTAGAGTTGAAGATCACCTAATTTGATATCTAATGACAAGACTCTCTACAACATCTCAAAAAGGGCTTATCCAGCCTCCACTTTTCTAAGGTAATCAATTTGAAATAATACTGAATTGTTAGGAAGATTTTCTTGTAGAAAGTAAAATATCCCTCTCTGCAGTTGCTATTTATTACTTCTGGTTCTTCCTTTAGGGACAGTTACCTCAGCTGTAATTATGGTTATATGTGTTACTTTTTCAGTTTTACTTACCTTCCTCTCAAAGTAATCATTTTTCCCCTCTCACTAAAATGAGGGGTTTAAGTGACACTTTAATATTCCTTATATCACTATAATATTTATTGCTGTGATTATTTTGCAGGTAGGGTTCATCTAGACTGTGATTTCATGGAGTGGGATATTCAGTTCAGTGGTGTGGATGGATGTTCACGTCAGTGATTGTGACCAATAGCCCATATACTTATAATCTTAGAAATTTGTTCCAGTCACTGCAAGGTTAAATAACTTGTTCATGACACTACAGCTAGTTTGTGCTAGGGGTCCAGTTTTCCTGAGTTCCTGACTCTTATTCACTTAGGTTAATTACCTTTCTGGATATGTTTCTGCTAGGATAACATTAGTGTTTCTGACTGACATATCACACTGTTTATTATATCAAATTAATAGGACATTAAAATCTCTAGATCTGTTTTTTATATATACATAATTTAGCTATTCTTATCCCAACCAGTATATGTATGTGTGTGTGTGTGTTGTGTGTGTGTAAGGTATAGGTTAGGGTTCTTTATCTTGATTAGTTTCCTCTTATAAGATTTGCCATTTTGTCCTAGCACTCAAAAACTTTTTTTATTAATTATTTTGCATTCTAATATGTTAACTATTCCTCTTCAGGCCTTTCACAAATTTGATAACTAAACATCTATAAGCTTCATCCACCTTGATAAAAATATTGAATGAAACAAGAAGATATTTCTAAAGCATTTTCCTTGCCACCTTCCTCTAAGTTGACATGAATTCATTAATCATTTACTTTTTCATCCCACTCATTCAGCTCATTTCAAATTCATACAATTAATTTATCACCATACTCCTCTATTTGACAGCAATATTGTAGGAGGTTTCTTTATTAATTATGAGTTGTACTAGATGGACCCTGAGTTCTCTTCCAAGTCTGATAGTATGTGATTCTACTGTTGAGTGATATCACTGTTATTAGTTTCAGTTTTTTTAAGATTAGTCAATTAACAAGCTCTTATTAAGCATGGAAGAATAAGTACTGTGGGACATAATGAGATTAAGACTAATCAAGAAACATTCCTTCTCTTAAGGCATTTTTATTTTATCAAGAAAAAACAAAAACAATATGTTTATAGAAGCATATTCAAAATATATGTAAAGCAAATTCAAGAAAATTTTTCATGAGGGAAGGAATTCGCAATTGAGAGGATAAGTAGAGGCCTCATAGATGGAATAGCATTTTAGGTGAGCTTTGAAGGGAATTAAATATGTAGAGGTGAGGAGAGAATATAGGTTAAGCACAGCAGATAGTCTTTATAAAGGCACACTGGCACAGGATAATGTTCTGTGTGAGGAACAGCAACGAGGCCAGTTTAACTGGATCATAGGTATGTGTGAATGGTAGTAATACACAATAATCCAGAAGGGGAGAAGAGCAAGGCCAGGTTGTGAAGTGTTTTAAATGCCATACCGAAGAGTTTGGATTTATTTCAAACCTAGGGAATAAAGAGCCACTAGAGTTAAGAGCAGGAGAATGACATGATCAGAACTGTGCTTTAGGAGTAACAGTTTGGCAGCTGTGCAGCTATGTAAAGAATGAACTAGAAAGGGGGAGTAACTTAAAGAAAGATTTCCAGGTCATACAACCATAAGAGGAAGGATTAGAGATTTTCCGCTGATCCTCCATGACCCCCAAACTTCTACAAAAATAAAGTAAAACCCAGGTGATGAAGAAATTTTAATAGCCTTCATGATTGAAGACACCAAGAATCCTAATAAGGATGAACTAACAGCAGAGAGGCTAATCACTAACCTGGAAATGCTAAATCTAGCTACTATGTGTTGTTTAATGTATGGAGGTAATTTATAGATTGTTTTGATTGGCACTTTGTTTTTCTAAGTCAGACATTCTGAGGAGTTTTTTCTTCTTTATAGTAAGACTTTTGCTTTGTCCTTTTCCTGGGAAAACCACCTCTGAATTGTCTCTATCTTTGAGAACAGTATGTTTTGTTTATATGGAGATAATATTTTCCTATAAAAATATTGTTTTTTTGTTCTCTTCTAGACTGTACTTCCCTTTTGTTTATTTGTATTCCCATTCAGTTATTATCTGTTTTTCTTTTTGAAAATGTATTTACCATTTTATTTTCCACCAATAACATGTAAGATCATTTTAACATTCATTTTTAAAACATTGAGTTCCAAATTCTCTCCCTCCCCCCACCTATTCAGGAAACAAGCAATTTTATATGATATACTTATGAAGTCATGTAAAACATTTCCTTATTAGTCATGTTGGAAAAGAAAACATAAATAAAAAACTCAAGAAAAATAAAGCAAAAAAAGTATTCTTCAATCTATATTCAGACACTATCAGTTCTTTCTCTTGGGATAGAGAGCATTTTTCATCATAAATCCTTCCAAGCTGTCTTGGATCATTGTATGGAGAATAGCTAAGTCACTCACAGTTGATCATCTTAAAATATTGCTACTTTCTACATTGTGCATTTAAATTTGTATCAGCTCATGAAATTTTTTCAGGTTTTTCTGAGACTGTCCTGCTTATCATTTTTTATTATTTTTTTGGCAAGGCAATGATGGTTAAATGACTTGCCCAGGTCACACAGCCAGTAAGTAAAGTAAGTGTCAACTGTCTGAGGCCAGATTTGAACTCAGGTCCTTCTGAATCCAAGGCCCGCACTTTATCCACTGCACCAACTAGCTGCCCCCCCATATCATTTCTTAAAGCATAATAGTATTCCATCATCATCACATACTGCAATTTGTTCAACCATTCCCCTATTGATGGGCATCCTCTCAATTTCCACTTCTTTGCCACCAGAAAAGAGCTGCTATAAGTATTTTTATGTATACACACACACATATATATGTGTATACATATTTACATACATATACATATAAGTAATGTGTGTGTATATATATATATATATATATATATATATATATATATATATGTATGTATGTATGTGTGTGTGTGTGTGTGTCCTTTCTGTTTTTATCTATTTTTGGATACAGACCTAGTAGTGGTATTGCTAGGGCAAAGGATATGCATAGTTTTATAACCCTTTAGGCATAGTTACAAATGCTTCTACAGAATGGTTGAATTAATTCATAACTCCACCAACAGTGCATTAATGTCTCATTTTTCCTACATTTCCTCCAGTATCCAACATTTTCCTTTTTTGTCCTAATAGCCAATCTGATAGGTATAAGGCAGTACCCCATAAATGTTTTGATTTGAATTACTCCAATCAATAGTGAGTTAGAGCATTTTATATGGTTGTAGATAGCTTTGATTATTTCATCTGAAAACTGTTCATATTTTTTGATCTTTTATCAGTTTGGAAATGGCTCTTATTTTTATAAATTCAACTCAGTTCTCTACATGTTTGAGAAATGAGGTCTTTTTTTTTTTTTTTGCAGGGCAATGAGGGTTAAGTGACTTGCCCAGGCTCACACAGCTAGTAAGTGTCAAGTGTCTGAGGCCGGATTTGAACTCAGGTACTCCTTAATCCAGAGCCGGTGCTTTATCCACTGCGCCACCTAGCTGCCCCTCAAAATGAGGTCTTTTATCAGCGAAATTTACTTCAAAAAGTTTTTCACAGTTACTATTGCTAATTGTTTTCCCCTTCCATTGTATTCCTCCTCCTTTATACTGCTGAAGAAGTCTAAAAAGTGAGAAAAAAGAACATTGGGTTTGTCATTTAAGAGTTCATTTGATGATTTTGGATATAGCAGCCTCAGTTGAGTGATGAAAGTGGGAACCAGATTGCAAGGGGTTGTAGATATGAGGAGAAGAAATAGAGGTAATGCATGGAAGCAATTTTTTTTTCCCCTAGGATTTTTGTTGTGAATGAGAGGAGATATATGAAATGATAGTTAAAGAGAATGGTAAGAGAGGGGCTTTTAACGTTGCAAGAGACTGGACATTTCTTTGGCCTTATAAAACATTACTTAGGAATAAATTGAATCTTAAAGAGAGAGAATGGATAATTGGATCAACAAACTGCTGGAGAATGTACAAAGGATTGTATTCTCATATCCAAGTAGAACTATCCTTGATGAGGAAAAAGATGACTTCTTCATCAGAGACATAATTGATTTCGTATTTGCTCCAAAGTATTGTCAGTTATTTAGTGATCTAGAGCACTTTATGAGTACTTATGCTTTTAGGGAAGGTATGAGAGACTTCTCATAGTCTGGTGAGAGCCCCATCAGTGGTCATTAGGATCTGGAAAGATAGAAGCCAGGGCCATAGGTCAAAGTCAGGGTTGTGCAAGTTCCTCTGTGTCCAGAAATATTAAATGAAAGAAGAATTTAGGAATGGAAAGCAAACGTAAAGGGGCATGAGGATACTAAGGAGAATTAGTCAAACCAAATGGGGCATACCATTTTAATAAGTGGAATGGACAAACATGGAATCAAAAAGAAATTGGAGAAGCTGGATGGAAGAATATAGAGTTAGGTCACTATAGAAACAAGTTGCTGAGTGATAAGGAATATCCCTTATTGTTGGAGTATTAGCCATCCTGAACTCAGTACCTTAACTATAGGCAATCCCAATTACTAGCACATTTCCCCCTTATATTGAGGCAAAATATGGCATTCTTTATCTTGTACCCATTGTTCCCATTACTTACTTCTGGGGCCAATCAGAATAAAAACAATCTCTCTCATATCTTTTAGGTAGTTCAGATCTTTAGAGTGGCATCTTTCATATTCCACATGTTTTTTCTTCCTCCGGCTGAAGAAACTTTCCCAATTTCTTCAATTCATCCTCATGTTTCTTAAATAATAACACCCTCCTCTAACTTTTACTTTCCTTTATGTGTTGTTTCTGTCATTAGAAAATAAGCTTATTGAGGCCAGGGACTCTCTCACTTTTTATTTATATTCCCAGCTCTTAGCATAGTGCTTGCCACATAGTAAGTTCTTTTTTTTTTTCTGTTTGGAATTTTATTTTCCAAAATATATGTAAAGACAAATTTTGACATCAATTTTTAAAATTTTGTGTTACAACTTCTCTTCCTCCCCACTTCCTACCACCCCCCCCCCCAAGAACTAAAGCAATTAAAAATACGTTATATCTGAGTATTCATGGAAAACACCTCCACATTAGCTAGGTTGTGAGAGAAAACAGTTAAAAAACAAAACTTCAGATTAAGGAATTGTCAAAGAAAAAAATGTGTTTCAATCTGTTTTCAGATACCATCAGTTCTTTCTCTGTACATGGATTGCAATTTTCATAAGCCCTTCAGGGTTATATTGGATCCTTGACTTTCTGAAAATAACCACATCTGCTTCAGTTCATGTAGGTCTTTCCATGTTTTTCTGCTAGCATCCTGTTCATCATCACCTTTATATAGTACATTAAACATGACAAAGAATTTTCTTCACAATAGCCCAGCAAGTAGGTACCATATGTTTTGCCATTATAATCAATCATCATAACTGTTTCCCTCCATTCTGTTTCCTTCCCAAGATATGCACTCTATTTTCAATCTTCTTTTACCATATTCTTCCTCAAAAGTGTTTTGCTTCTGATTGTCCCCTCCCTGCTCTGCCCTCCTTTCTTTCACCCTTCCCTCCTTATCCTCTTCCCCTCCTACTTTCCTGTAGGGTTAGATAGATTACTCCTCCCAATTGGGTGTGTATGTTATTCCTTCCTTGAGCCAACTCTGATGAGATGAAGGTCTTTGAGTTAATTATGTGTTCTAAATTTTTCTTCCTCCCTCCCTCCTCAACCTTCCCTACAAAATCAAGCAATTCGATATGTCATACATATTCAGTTATGCAGAACACCATCACCTTCCTTGAAAGTGTTTTGCTTTTTACTGCTCTCTCCCACAATCTGCCCTTCCCTCCTTCCCATCTTCTCTATCCCTCTTATCTCCCTCCCCTCCCACTTTCCCTCAGGGCCAAAATATATTACTATAGCCACTTTAATATCTATGTTCTTCCCTCTTTGAGCCAATTATGATGATAGTAAGGTTCACTCATTCCCCCACTCCTTCCCACTCTTCCCCTCCTCTACATAAGCTTTTTTCTTGTTTCCTTCATGTGAACTACCTCTCTCCAGTCTACATCTCCCCTTCCCCTCCCCCAATCTATTCCTCCACCAACTCAACCCTATTTTAAAGATGTTATCATGGGTTAGTTAGGTGGCACAGTGGACAAAGCACCAGCCCTGGACCCAGAAGGCCCTAAGCTCAAATCTGGCCCCAGACATAAACACAGCATCCTGTTTGCCCCACAAAGAACAAGGATAAACAATGAATAAATGCTTTGACAATATCATCCCTTCATATTCAGTTCAAACCTGTGTCCTCTATATATTCCTTACTGAAAAAGTTCTTATGAGTTTGAAGTATTATCTTCTCATGTAGGAATGTAAACACTCTAATCTTTTAATATCCCTCATGATTTCTTTTTCCTGCTTACCTCTTTATCCTTCTCCAGGATCTTGTATTTGAAAGTCAAATTTTCTATTCAGGTCTTTTCATCACAAATGCCTGAAAGTCCTCTTTTTCATTGAAGTCCCATTTTTTCCTCTGAAAGATTATAATCAGTTTTGCTGGTATGTGATTCTTGACTGTAGTCCCAGTTCCATTGCCCTCTGGAATATCATATTCCATGCCCTCCCATCCTTTAATGTAGAAGCTGCTAGATCTTGCTTATCCTTATTGGAGCTCCACAGTATTTCAATTCCTTTTTTCTAGCAGCTCACAATATTTTCTCCTTGACTGGGAGTTCTAGAATTTGGCTATAATATTCCTGGAGGTTTTCCTTTTGGGATCTCTTTCAGGAGGTGATCTGTGGATTCCTTCAGTTTCTATTTTTCCTTCTGCTTCTAGAATATCAAGGCATTTTTCACAGACAATCTCTTGGGAGATGCTGTCTAAACTCTTATTTTGGTCATAGTTTTCAGGTAGTCCAATGATTTTCAAATTCTCTCTCTTGGATCTATTTTTCAGGTCAGCTGTTTTTCCGAGGGGCTATTTCATATTGTCTTCTATTTTTTATTCATTTGGATTTCCTTTACTGTGTCTTGGTTTCTCAATCCTACTTCTTAGGCAATACTTTTCTTCAGAGAGCCTTTTTATTTCCTTTTCCATTTGGCTTTTCAAGCTGTTGACATTTTTGGCATGACTCTCCTGCATTGGTCTCATTTCTCTCTACAGTCTTTCCTCCACCTCTCTAAATCTTCCTTCTATCTTTCCTACTTTCTCATTAAAGTCCCTCTTGAACAATTCCATGGCCTGAGACCAATTCATATTTTTCTTGGAAGCTTTGGATATAGGGGCCCTGAGATTGCTATCCTCTTCTGAGGGTGCACCTTGATCTTCCTTGTTGCTAAAGAAACCTTCTACTGTTCTCAACTTTCTTTGCTTGCTCATCTTGCTGTTTTTCACTTGACTTTTAACTCCCTCTTACAGTGGGACTATATTTCCAAGTTGCACTGTTCCAAGCTTCAGAGAGTCCCAGGTGTTTTGGTTTGAGGGGTGGCAGGTTGTTCTCTTACCAGGCCTGTTCTATGGTCCTAAGATAACCTCAACCAACTTGCTAGTTAACCAGCAAGCAGAATGCTGTGGTGGTTCTTAGCTTTTATGAGCCTGCACCCCTCCCCAGCCTGGGCCTCTTGTGCTCAGGATTTCTTCCTGATTCCCTGCTGGGATGGGATAGCTGAATTCCTACTTAGGTCCTACAGACACCCCTGAACTCTCCACACCCCCATCAGCCATTTAGCCCTCACACCTGACCCTGAGCTTAGTTCCAGAAGACTCATGCTGCAGCTGATTCAGAGGCTCGGGGGTAAGCTCCTCTTTCACAGCATGTCTGGGGTCTGTGTTGGCATGATCATGGGGTTGGACTCTGTTTGCAGCCCAGTATGACCCCCTTTAATCTGGAAAATAATCTCAGCCTGTCTTTTTGTAGGTTTTGCCACTCCAGGACTTGTTTTATTGTTATTTGTGGGGTAATTGTGTCAAGAGCTCTGTGCATTTAATGTCTTTCCTCTTCCATCTTGGCTCAACTCCATATTATTTTCATCCTTCCATCCACCCATTGATTAAACATGGTTCCTAGTGCATTTGCCATCTTATAACTAAACACAATGATTCAACTATAGAATCATTAGAGCAGGATTTAGAATATATTACTTCCCTTACTCTAAACATGAATCTTACATCAGTGTAACCTAATACCAATGCATTTATTTATTTATTTGTTTGTTTGTTTGTTTGTTTATTTATTTATTTATTTTGTGGGGGTGGATAGGTGCCATGTTATATTGTTGACTCGTATTCAGTTATTTTTAAAATGCCCAGATGGTTTCCATAATAAATGATATTATTTAGAAATATCTCTCCCATCATTTATTGGTAAAGTTGATTTCCTTTCATTGTAAAGTAGGATTTCACAGTTATCCCAATATAATTTTATTTAACTTGATTTATCCAACCGTTCCAGTTTACTGAGAACTTTTTGGTTCCTGACTGTCATCCAATGTACTAAATATACCTCCCAACTTCATGCCATCTGTAAAGTAAATGTGCATGCCATCTCTACCATCATATCTCCCCAACTCTATGCCTTAATGGGAATTCTAGTAGTGTCAGACATTTGTTTACATGCTATTCCCTTTTGATCCCCATGTCAGCACTCAAGGAAAAGATGCTGATTGTCTCTTGCTAAAAGTGATAAGATCTTTAGGCTGTGTCTGCTTTGTTATTCTGAAGATTTTCTGTAGGTCAGGCATTGATCTTTGAAGTGACATTTATTCACACAGGAAATTTTTTAAAAAATTATCATGATCATCTTTGTACTAAAAATCAATGAACTTCAGCACTGGGATCCCACAGGCATTATAATGCATAATACACAATTTTGGAATGATTTTTTCAAATGTTAATAAAAATGCCAGCATATATGAAAAAATCAATTTGTGAACTAGTAGGTGAACTTATATATTAATATCAATAGTATTAACTAACATGTTTAATGTTTACTAAAAACTACCAGTAGAGGTTACTGATTATATCTAATTAAATATTACAAAAATTTTTTACTGATTTTATTTTGAAATGTATTTTTGGAAAAATGATGTAGTTGATTGTCTTTTACTTCTCAGGATGTCCAATCAACCCATGTCAATATCCACACAACTAGTTATAAAATATTTCTGACTGTGTCACATTTATATAAGTGTATCTTGAGTTGGATGTATTATAGGAAAGGGACTATCATCAATCATGATTTAACACATAACTGCACATTAATAAGGTGATGGCTCAATAGGGAACTTGTTAAGAAAAGTAGTAAGTTCTTCAGGGACCAGATGCCAGAAGTACAGTAAGACCTCTGTGAAGGTTCTAAGGCTTTTTAATACTCAATTAAAATGCTCTCTTCTCAGTATGCATAGGTTTTTTTATTCTTGTTGAAAATGTATATTGCTAGTACAACAAAGTAGGTATTCCAAACAAAAATACAATGAAGAATTAGATTTGATATTTTGCCATATTGTAATCACTTGGCATGCTACATTTTTCTCTTATTACTTGACTTGTTCTGAATACTTTGCAGTTCATAAAATTTTTAACTTATTAGGATTAAATTCATAATCACCATTAGTGATAGTATTATAAGTCAGAAATCAGTACACTGAGTAATCAAGTGTTACATACTGGAAATTATTGAGGGAAAAAGACACAAGAAGTGCTTCTAGAAAGGGAAGTATGTACTTATTCCTAGAAATTATAATGTACTAAAATATTGATTACATGATCAACATTTTCTCTTGCCAAGAGGTATAGCCAATTCACCAGAAGCAAAAGCTACAACTGGGAAAATTCCAGAAAATCTCCCTTGCAAACCAATTGTAATATTTTTTTTTCTTAAGTTGAGGGGAAAAATTGGTTCCAGAAACCTATTATGTTTCATTATCAACAGAATATATGCAATAAAAGTATTCAAATATGAATATGTTATTTGATTTAAATGATCATGTTAAATGAACATTTAATAAGAACCTGTGTGAAGCACTATGCTAAAAAAGCAATTGCCTAAAAAAATAAGCAAAATACCCATGTTCAGTATTGTTATTTGTCACATGTTGGTATTTTAAGTAGACATGAAGACCTTAGACAGCATTGAAGAACATATTTAGAAATGGAAGTCACAAGAAACTCTACTAACATCATTCTCAGATGCTTCTTTGTACTTTTTTTTTTTAGTGAGGCAATTGAGGCTAAGTGACTTGCCCAGGGTCGTACATCTAGTGAGTGTTAAGTGTCTGTTCTTTGTACTTTTGAAATAACACAGGGTACTCAAAGACTATAACCAGAGGGTAAATTCTGATCGTTGCTACCAAGCTATAAAGGATTTAGTTATAGTCCTAGACATGAACTGTGTTCTGATTATCATAATCAAGCAAGGCCTAAAACAGAAAGATATTTTGTTTAAAAGAGTGTTTTTTAGCAGTCACAGAAGATATACTATGGAGTCAAAATGGAAAAGGGATATATTATATATGCTATATTTGCATCATTTTGCTGATGATACTATGATAATTGAATCAAGCCTCAGAATACTCATATCTTTCTCAAACAATGAATTAATTTAAAAAATCATTTTTAGTGCTAAGAAATCCTACATGGATGACAATCTACACAAGAAAAATGAACTAAATGAACAACTTCTACTTGTTAAAATAGCAAAATCTTGGAAAACCACTATGGATAGACCATGTACTCAACTTAGAAATGAAGAGGTATTGTAATTGAGGCTGTATGATGCTTGGGAAATGATGTCACTTTTAAGAATTCCTTGCTGCTCTATGAAACAAAAAAGCTGTCTTTTTAATACTAATACTCTCCTGGTGATGCTATGGAGCTTCAAAATAGGGCATGCAACTCTAAAGCATCAAAACTGTGTGCAACACAAAGGGCAAGGAGAGATGTGTGTTGTGCATAAGCAATTTCAAAGTGATAAATAAAATGTAAGTAGTGGTGTAAATATATTTGAAAAAATAAATGTATGATTAGAAAAGAAAGTTGAATGTTCATGTAATGATAGGAAGGACATAGGCATACATTAAGGGCAGGGGTCATTCCTCTGAAGAAATGTGATAATGTTCTCTCTGATAGGATGGTTATCTACTAGTATTTTCCTAAGACATCAGTTAAGTCCATCCCTCCTTATTCTCTTTTTTCAAGAGTTTAGTTTTCCCTAAAAGGAGACAAAATGGCCCTAGAACCTTACTGACCCCCCCCTTTCACAATGGAGTTTCTTTCCCCCATTTACATCATGAGTTAGGCCTACTCTCTCCCTCCTGATAGAGAGAATTGCTTTTCCTAAAAATAGACAAAGCTATGCCTAGGACCTAATTGACCCTGTCTTTGTAGATGCAACTTCCTGTTCATGTAAGGACAAAAAGTAAGTCTCAGTCACTTTGGAATTTGAGCTTTTAAAATTTGATGGTATCTGAAGCCATGAAAGTAACTGTGCCTGCCCTGGTGGCTTGCTTGCATATTTTCTTAGAGTCTGTCTCAGCCAAAGGTATATTCCAATTAATTTTTGTTGCATATCCTTGATGTATATGGGCAAAGTAAATTTATTTTTAATTATCCAATGCTTTTTTAAAAAATAAATGTATTTTATTATTTTCCAGTTACATGTAGAGATAGTTTTCAATATTTGTTTATATAAGATTTCCAATTTCAAATTTTTCTCCCTCCCTCTCCTCCCTCCCCCCTCCTGTAGACAGCAGGCAATCTGATATAGGATATATATAACATATATATATATATATATATCATATATATACATACACATACATAACAACATTAAACATATTTCTGCATCAGTCATGCTATAAGAGCATAATCTGAGCAATAAGGAAAAACCTCAAAGTAGAAAAACACCACCACCAAAATAAAAGAAATCAGCCTCCATATTCCACAGTTCTTTTTTTTTTATTATTCTGGATTTGGAGAGCCCTTTTCCATCATGAGTCCCTGGAACTTTCTTGTACTGTTGTATATCCAATGCTTTTTAAATGATATATTTCATTTCCAAATTGATGTTGAATTAAGAGATGCTAGCATTAGGCATGGAGGCTGGTAGATGGTTCAGTATATGGAATACTGGACCTGGAGTCAAGGAGACCTTAATTCAAATTCAGCCTCAAACATTTATTAGCTGCTTGACCCTGGTCAAATAATATAACCATGTTTTTTCTTAATTCACTGAAGAAAGAAATGGCAAAGCACTCCAGTGTCTTTGCCAAGAAAACCCCATGGACAGTAGTGGTGCAGATTTGTGGAGAATCAATTAATAAACATTTATCAAGTGCCTACTATGTTCCAGACATTGTGCTAAATTCTGGGAATACAAAAAATCCCAAAAGATAGTCCCTGCCTTCAAGGAGCTTACAGTATAAGAAACATATATGGGAAATATGAGTTCTGCACTGGTTACAGGAAATGTTGGAAGACACAAAGGAAATGGGGGAAAGTAGATCTTCTGTGGAAAGTCTGTGGGAAAACATAAATAAGAATAGCACAGGAAGAGAAAATGTTGATGGGTAGTATTCTACTTTATTCAAGAGAGGACATTGACAAAAACACATATTCATTGAGTTATTGAAGGAGAATGGAATATAGAATTATGATAAGACAGGAAGAATATGGGTATGGAAGGCTTTTGTAAGGGGCTAAAATTCTAGCTATACTGTCTAAAATATCTAATGAGTGGTTGCCAATAAATTATAAGCTTTAGCAAGAGTTAGACTTTTAAGCATTTATTAAGGAGAATAAGAATTTGGTAAAGAGAGAGAAAGAGGCCTAGATTCAGCTATTTATCTCAGGAAGCTCACATTTCTGCTCCATTCTACATGAAAATCCTGAGGAAAAAAAGCGAGAAAGTCAGTCTTGCCCCTTCTTCCTCCCACAAGCCTCCTGTGAAACTGAGAACATCCCATCCACATGCACATACAACTCCAAGCTAATTGGCTGGTACCTTTGTTAGACAGCACCCACGTGCAAAGTCACTTCCTGATGCCAAGGAAAAGCCGCAGGGCTTGCCCTCAGAGGCCATCTCATGGCGGAGCTTTAGGTGGCGTCACTCCAGTCATTAAACTTTGAACGAAAAACAAAGCAGTGTGAGTGTTAATAATACATATAGACAATTCTTATGTATATCAATAAAAAACATATCTGGTAGTGGAATGAAGGGTTAATTAGAGGCAGGAGGAGGTATTTGTGGGGAAACCTGTGAGGAAGTTATTTTGGAGTTCAGGCTATTGGATATAATGGCCTTTACTAAAGCAAGGCAATGAGAATCACTGAAACACAAGCTTTGAAGGGTCATCATCAACCAGCCCAACTGGCACTTGACTAAGAATCCCTTCCAAAACATCTCTAAGTGAACATCCAGTCTTCATTTGAAGAAGTAATTCCAAAGTGTAGAAAGCACTGCCTTTTAAGGCAACCCATTCCACTTTTGTATAATTGTGTTATTCTTTAATTAGGGAAGTATTTGATAAATGTGGGTTAAGCTCTTAACTTTGTTGACTGACACTGTGTGAAGCACTGGATATAGAAAGAAATAAAAAAGACAGTCCCTGCTCTCAAAGAGCTCTCTGTCAGGTAGGGAAGAAAATGCACAAACAACACTGTGCAATCACGTTACATTCAAGATAAATTTGACATAATCAACAGTGGGGAAGCACTAAAATGAAGTTTTCACAAAACCTAAATCTATCTCTGAAACATGGTTCTTCCCCTTGTCGTAGATACATTAGTAATCTACTCTTTTTTCCACATGGGTCGTCCTAATACCTGAAGACAGCTTTCATGTCCTCCCATTTATATTGCACATATGTCTTCAGAAAGCTGTCAACATCCTGAACCTTATGAGTCTCTTATGCCAATTGATTCTCAATGGCAATTCCATTATCTTTTAAGAGAAAAACTAGCCTAACCTACTTGGAAGGGACCTTTGTATAGTACATTCTACCACAATATGGGTCAGCATATTGGAGTGAAAAGAAAATATTCATAGAATCATATAATATCAGAGTTGTAATAGATATTAATGCACATACATGCATATATATGATATTAATGGGTATATGTATATCCATTAAGATACATTATCTAGGGGGCAGCTAGGTGGTGCAGTGAATAAAGCACTGGCCCTGTATTCAGTTGGACCTGAGTTCAAATCTGATGTCAGACACTTGATACTTACTAGCTGTGTGACCCTGGGCAAATCACTTTACCCTCATTGCCCCACAAAAAGTCCCCCCAAAACAAAAAGAGATACAATATGTATATCATATCTATATCTATATTTATCTATCTAGCCATTAGATTTTTTAATCAACACAGGAGTCCTCTTTGGCCTATGACTGAAAAATTGTTATCCTCTTTGGGATTAAATATTTCCATTTTAGGACAGCTCTAATTGTTAGAAAGTTATCATTCTTTTACCTGCAAATCTGCCATTTATCAGCTGTGAAACATTGGTTAAGTCATTTAACTTCTCTGAGTTTCAGTTTCCTCATTTATAAACAGCAGAAGTATCTTTCACAGGATGGTTAAGATAAAAACAAATTTTAAATCTTAACATAATTATTAATAAAATAATTTTTCCCATTATGGTAAGATAGTAATAACCTTTATGAGTAATGCATACTGGACAAAAATACTTTCTTAGGCAGTGAAAGTATTGACAAGTATCTTTCCAAGCTATCCTCTTTCATTTTGGTCCCCATCCAATATTTGTGTCACTTACTATCAGCATTCCCCTATCCTGTTTTGAACAACTAGATTGGAATTAGCTTAGTTTGGAATTTGACATGCACAGATGGAGTTGCCAGCTGCTCCCTTTTTAGTTTTGAGTTCAACTGTACACATTAGTCTTTTTTTCATAGTATGCTTCACAAAAAAAAAAAAATAAAATAAATGGAAAGGAAGGTGAATTGAAGTGTTTCTGCTTTTATCAAATTCAAACCCTAACAATGAATGAGATTGACCTGTGAAATATTAATTACTTGGGAAACTAAGCTTGATCATCTTAGGTGACAGCAGGCCTAGCATTCCATGATATCTGATTGCCCATTTGGTCAGAAAATTATGATCTAGGTTGTAAAATATGACCTATAATTTTTCTCATTTAATTTAAAACTAAAGCATATGTATACAAAGATATACATTTTTAAAAGTATTATATATTACAAAGAAGAGGAAGAAATGGACTTAGTATAGTTACAGGTATATACTAGGTGCTTAATAAATACTTGCTGACTTGACATGGAAGTGGGTAGGAGATGTGAAATAGCACTGAATTTGAAGTGAAAGGATCTGGATTTTAATAATGGCTTTCTTATCATTTATGTGACCTTAAACATGCCAATTTTCCTCTCTGTGCTTCAGTTTCCTCTATAAAATTGTTATTCTGAAGCACATCATCTCTAAAGCATTTCCCATCTATAAATCCTATGATAAAAACAATGACAAAACTAATAGTTAAGATTTATATAATGTTTTAAAGTTTGCTAAGCACTTTATATGTTATATGATTTCATCTTCACAACAATTAAACATGATATTACTATTATTATCATTTTACAAATGAGGGAATTGAGGAAGACAGGCTAAAAGATTTTTTAAACAGTCATACAACTAGTATATATCTGAGACAATTTTTTTTTGTAGGGCAGTGAGGGTTAAGTGACTTGCCCAGGGTCACATAGCTAGTGTCAAGTGTCTGAGGCTGGATTTGAACTCAGGTCCTCCTGAATCCAAGGCCAGTGCTTTATCCACTGTGCTACCTAGCTGTCCCAAGACAAAATTTCAATTCAAATATTCCTGATTCCAAGTGCAATATTCTATCCACTATGCCCATCTTACTAAAATAAGTTTTTATTTCACTCATATGTTATTTAATAATTATAATCACATGGTTTCTTTTGACAGATGTCATTTTAAGAATATTATTTTAGGGGCAGCTAGGTGGCACAGCGAATAGAGCACTGGCTCTGGATTCAGGAGGACCTGAGTTCAAATCCAGCCTCAGACCACTTAACATTTACTAGCTGTGTGACCCTGGGGCAAGTCACTTAACCCCAATTGCTTAACAAAAAAAAAAAAAAGAAAAATGATTTATTTTAGTTGTATTGATCTGTGATCATTATAAAACATACTCTGCAGAAAAGGACACATTAATTCCTTCATTTATCTAGCATCTATAGTGAATAAAGTCAAACCTAAAATATGCATATATTTGGTAGAATTAAAGTAGAACAAAAATTAAAATGTTTAATGAAAACCCAACTTTCCTAAATACAAACAAACCTTAATGCTGAGAAATTGTCACCTAACATAATTATATTATAATCATATAAGCATAAAACATTGTGGAGAAATGACTATAACAGTATATCTGCTTACAGTCTCATAAAAGTCATGCATTTTATTTTATGTTCCTAGTCGCTAGAAATCAAGGGCCAAAGAATTCGGCTTAATTTTATTTTAATGAACTAAGATCATCAAATATGTTCATCCAGGATTCATACAGCATGAACAAGTACCTGTGAGGGCAAAACGTACTAGGATTCTGAAGCTACAAGTAAGGAAATAATTGAACAATTAATGAGTCATCCTTCTAATCATCCAAAAAACCCTTAGGTTTTAGCACATTTTTCACTCTTTTATGACATGACAGGATATACTTGATTTTGGCTTAATGAGATAGTATCATTTATTTTTTCAATTTTCACTATGTGATAAGACATTTTTCATTTAAACTAATTTTTAAAAGCAAGAAATTATAGTTTAATTGGACTTTTGGCTAACATACGTGTACACATATGTGTACATGTGTCATGATTATTAAAAGAATAATGTGCAAAAGTTTCATTTATTTTATAATTCATAAGGAAAAATATTAACAACCCAGTGGTATAGATTGAAATTTCTTCAGTTTTGTATGAAATGTGATAATATGTTTTCTCAGCTAACAAAAGATTTGGAAATAGTTAAAGATTGCTCTTTGTTTTAATGAGGAAAAGATTCCTGACTTTCATTTGCATATTCTATCAATGCATAATCATCACTAATTAGGATATTTGTAGAATGGGATCATCTAAGAAATTGGATAGTCTGATTATTTTAAGACTTCCATCTATTTCTGATTTTATTTATTGGTGTATTCCAAATAATCATTCTGCTCAAAATATATTTCTTCTTTATCATCCTATGCAACTCCTTCCCACTTTTGACAAATTTTTCACAAGAGGTCTACCAGTGAGATTCTAGGGGCCTTATTCTAGGTTTTTTTATTATTAGTTTAGTACTAATTAGTTTGTCCATCTGTTATCCCTTCCTTTAAGTACATGATAGAAAACAACTCTTTCCCCACTCATATACCTTATGGTTTGTTTTATGCTATTCTGATTTTTAGTAATCTAGAAATAATCCAATATTTCCTAATTACCATGCATTACTTTATTTCCCTTTGGGTGGTCTACATTTTCGAGTTAAAATTCCACCTCTAATGCTTGCTATCTATGTTACTTTAGATGTGTCACAATCTACCTGGAATCCAATTTTCTAACTTTAAATGAGTGGGTTGGATTAAACAGCTTCTGAATTCTTTTCCAGATTTAGATTCTCAAAACCCCATGATATTTTGATTTCTATAACAGATTCCCTAGAGATTGGGCTATTCCATTGATTTGCAGTCCTGCAGAAGAATGTTGGTATGCAAAGAAGTGAGCCTTTTAACTTCATGGTAAAAACTTAGAATGATGCAAACACTAATTTCCTAAATGCAATAAAAACTATTTTTGCCTCAGTTGTTGTCCATTTTCAATGAGCATACAATCTGCATATATGAATAAAGTGCTTCTTTTAGACTCTTAATCCTTTAACATTTCTTGGTGTGGAAAATATATATTCTGTCATTTGTTGTTCTGCATGTGGATAACTAGGATTGATATTGTTAAGGGCTAAAATTCTAGCTAAATAAAAGCTAGGTTTGGAAATCTGGATTTGTGCTAAATTTGAAATTAGTTTTGAAAATGGCCAATGGCAATACAGTTTTTTAAAGAGACAGTCATAAAGGAATACTAATTTATATTTTACTTTGAATTCTCTGTCCATCTAACCTTTGCTGATGGGAGCACTTTGCTTTTGCCAATTCTCTTAATCATAAAGCTTTTTTTTTCTTCTAAATTGACATCAAAGTATCTAAGTGATTTTTCATCAAGAGTTTGGTGACAGCATTTTGCTATTCTGGTTTAAATTCTTCATAATTATCATAGAATTAGGGTATTATTTTCCCTGTATTTTCTTTTTTTGTGGGGATATGGGGGTTAAGTGATTTGCCCAGGATCACACAGCTAGTAAGTGTTGAGTGTCCTGAGGGCCGGATTTGAACTCAGGTACTCCTGAATCCAGGGCCAGTGCTTCTATTCCCACTGTACCACCTAGCAGCCCCAGGTATTATTTTCCCAATGATTTTTTTTGCAAAATAATGATATTGTCTGAACTATTTATAGGCTATTAATAGATTGTTTATTCAAATACTTATAAAAAAAATAATGCCTAACTTTAACCTATTTTATTATTATTTGTTTCTGTGCTCTAGATTTTGAGATTTAAAAAATCTCAGTTGAGTTTCTGTCATTTTTCTGTTGATCAAAGTTTTACAGTAGTTATTTTATCCATCAAAATGATCCATTTGACTAACTAATCTCAAGAGCAATATCAGTGATGGCTATATATTAAAATCTTAAATATCAAAATAACACAATTTGCAATGAAAAGGCATATAATGATAAATGAACAAAAATTGTAGATGGAATGGTTGTCAAAATTCAACAAAGATGTTATCTACTTCTTCAGATTCACATGGGTTGCAACATTTTTTGGGGGGTAGAATACAAGAGAAGTTGAATAACTTAAAAATAATACAAAAGAGTTGCTTTTTCTAAACCAAATATTAAAATAACAATATTTAGACTAACAACAGTTTACTTAATATAACACTTTAATATTTACAGAGCACTTTCTTTAAAAAAATCTTGTAAGTAATGGAAATTTTATTTTTGTTTAGTGACAGAGAGAGTGATATGTACAGAATTGTGGTTTTATCCATTCATGTAACTCCTAGTTTGGAGATATTCCCTCTGCCTTCCCTTACAGAAGTCTATTCTTTGTCCACACTATGATCTTGTATCCTTTTTCCCCTCAGTTCTCTCCTAGGCCAAATTCCCCTGATCTTTGTCAATCTCTCCTATTTTTCCCATCTTTACCCCTTGGTGAACAAATAAAACTCTACATTGTCCTTTTTATCCCTAGTTCTTTTATCATTTCATAATTTTCACCCTGCCAAACCTCAACCTTGGATCACTTGCATCATTCACCACCTTCACTGCTACATTCTTGCTGCTAAGCAAAGATAGAGAACATTATTCCGACTGTGTTCACTATAAATTCATGCAACAGAAAATCAACCAAGATGTCAGTGCTGCTAGACAATATCTCTATGTCCTCCTACCTCATGAACTCTCTAGTCTACACCCCACAGTGGCTTTTCCAAAATTTTTATCCTTCCTCAAACATGGCATTGTTCCCTGTCCTCCCCTCTCAGCTGAGAACCTTGTTGAGAGAAAACATAGAAGTCATTTGCCGTGAGCTCCCTCTTCTCACCCGTTCCTTACCTCTTATCATTCAAATACATTCTGTTATTATTTCCTCCTTCACCCCTGCCTCATATTATAAGGTCACTTTATTCATTTCCAAACCTACCCTTATACTACTCAAGCAATCACATTCTGCCTCTCTGTCATCCCCAATCTACTGCCTCATTTCCTACTGCCTAGAAATATGCCCATGTCTCCACCATATTAAACACAAACAAAAATTGTCAATGACTATTCCATCTATTTTCTGCCCTTTGTGGCTAAATTCATTGAAAAGACAGTGCCCCCTGAACCCCAGGAACAAAAAAATCATAAAATAGCCTAAACTATGAGTGAGAAGCAGAAAAGAACCTCACCACAAAAAGGTACTATGTCAGTAGGAAAGACCAGAACACAAACTGAGAATATGACAACACTGTCAAAATGCCTACATGAAAAGCCTCAAAGGGGAAGATGAATTGGTGTCAAGACCAAAAAGTCTTCTTAGATGAGCTCAGGACATTGCCAAGGACAATTACCCTGATATCCTAGAACCAGAGAAGAAAATAGTCATTGAAAGAATCTATTGATCCTCTCCTGAAAGAGAACCCAAAATTAAAGGTCCAGGAGTATTATAGACAAATTTTAGAATTATCAGGTTTAGGAGAAAATACTGCAAGTAGTCAAAAACAATTTAAATATCAAGAAGTCACAGTCTTGATTACACATGACCAGGCAGCTTTAACATTACAGGACTGAAGGGCTTGGAATATGAAATTCCTGAAGGCAAAGGTGCTTGGATTGCACTCCAAAATCAACTAACAACCCAGAAAAATGGAGCATAAACTTTTAGGCGAAAAGATGGATATGCAATGAATTAGGGGACTTTAAAAAACTTCCTAATGAAAAAACCAGAACTGAACAAGAAATTTTATATTCAAATGCAAGATTCAAGAGAAGCATAAAAAAGCAAAAAAAAAAAATAAAAGGAAAAATAAAAACATTATTCACTAAGGATACATGATTTAGATGTAAAGGGTGATATCGCACACAAATTAGAACAGAAAAGAATAGTTCACCTGTGAGATCTATGGAGATGGGAAGAATTTGTGACCCAATATCAGATAGAGAACATTATAAAATGAAAAATGGATAATTTTGATGACATTAAATTTAAAAAGGTTTTGCACAAACAAAACCAATGCAATCAAGATTAGCAGGATACTAGAAAGCTGGTAAATAATTTTATATCCATTATCAGTGTTTCTGATAAAGTCCCCATTTCTCAAATATAAAGAAAACTGACTCAAATATATAAGAATACAAGTGATTACTAAATGGTCAAATGGTATGAACAGCAAGTTTTCAGATGAAAAAAATAAATCTATCTATAGTCATATTAAAAGGGTCTCAATCACTATTGATTAGAGAAATGCAAGTTAAAGCTACTCTGAGATACCATCTCATACCTATTAGATTAGCTAATATGACAAAAAAGGAAAATGCCAAATGTAGGAGATGTGGGAAAATTGGAAAACTAATTCATTGTTGGCAGAGTTGTGGACTGATCTAACCATTCTGGATAACAACTTGGAACTATGCCCAAGAGGTATAAAACTATGCATACCCTTTGATTTAGGAATACCAGTACTATGTCTGTATCTCAAAGTAATTATAAAAAAGGGGAAAGGACCCACATGTACAAAAATACTTATAACTGCTCTTTTTGCAGTGGCAAAGAATTAGAGATTGAGGGAATGCCCATCACTTGGGGAATGGCTGAACAAGTTGTGGTATATAAATTGAATGGAATACTATTGAGCTATAAGAAATGATGGGCAGGCACATTTCAGAAAAAAGTTAGAAAGATATATGAACTGATGCAGAGTGAACTGAGCAGAACCAGGAGAACATTGTACACATTAACAGTATTCCATTATGATCAACTGTGATAAACTTAGCTCTTCTCAGAAATTCAATGATCTAAGAGAATTCCTAAAAGATTCATAATAGAAAATGCTCTCCACACCCAGAAAAAGAACTATGGAGACTGAATGCAGATGGAAATATACTATTTTTACTCTTTTTGGTTTTTTTTTCTTTCCTTTTGTTTTCCCCTTTTGTTCTGGTTCTTCTTTCATAATATGAGTAATGTGAAAATATGCTTAACATGATTTTACATATATAATATATCAGAATGCTTGCTGTCTTGGGGAAAGAGGAGAGAGTGAAAGTAGGGAAACAAATTTGGAACTCAAAATCTTATAAAAATGAATATTGAAAATTATCAAAAACTGTTGCGTTTCATGACTTGTAGCCTCCCAATGGTGGTAAAATATTGATGTTAAAGGGTGTTTTTTTTTCTAAGAGAAGTTTGAGGATATAAAACCCCAAAGATGGCTCATCCAAATATATGCCATAATATGAAATATACATATTCCTACTCAAATTTTGTGTATGTATGGACATTCACATGCATCTCTTTTTAGTAGTTATAGTTCCCTTCTAGAAGACTTTGAGTTATTTCAGCATTTACTGCAACTAACACAATGCAATTCAAACATCAGAGCCACAGAAGGATTTTACCATCCATAGGGACTCCTATCTAGCTTCTTGCACTTTATCAACTTCATCACAGAGGCTAACATCTTGGGTGGGTAAATGTCCCACTCTTCGTGTTTTATCTGATGTTTATGATGACAGGATCATTATATCAGTTAATTATATGCACATTTTATACATATATGTATACTTACATAATTATAAAAATGTACATAATTCCTTCTGACAATTACTCATTTTAATTATCCTTCATTTAATTAGTTCTGAACTGAGTCCTTTTAATTGTATGCACATGACTATATACCTTCCCCTTTTTGCTTCTAGTCTTTTACCAGTTCTAATATTTGTTTTAACAAATCAGACAGTGGATTCAGGGAGGAATCCCTAATCAACAATGATTCTGTTGCTGCTTATCAAGATATAATCAATTTCATTTTTGTGTTTGTGATTTTCTTTAGTGTTACTATTCCAAGTTCTTACTGATTCTTTTCTGAAAGAAAATATTAGTGATACATAGGTGTGAAGGTTCTGTGAAATTTCCTACTTTTTGTTCTCATTCATTCTTTCTTCCTTAACTATGACTTCTTAAACTTTTCTTACTATTTTCACCTGTTTCTGCTATTGTATTAAAGGTATTAAGATCAGAAGGTCTTACTGAGTTTTTTATAAAATTTCCCTACATTTTCATCTTCTGAAATCAATGAAACTAGATACTTGATACATATTCATAAATATGAACAGTCCCATTAATAATCAGCAACTTTTAAGTAATAAATAGATTTCAGTGTGCTGTGGTGGTGGAAATCCCCACAATGGCAATATTGAGTTCTGACAAAATCACAAATTCTTAAAATATTACCTTATTAAGATCCAACAAATAGAGTAATATACAGTTATCTTTTTCTCATCATGGTAGTTAGGGGTGTGGAACCACTCCATAAATTATTTTGGCCCCAACTTTGTACCAGATAATTCTGAATTATTGTGGTATTAAAAGATAATCTATGCTGATATTATACAGCACTCCACATACTTTTATTCATTTCTGAATTTCTAAACTCTTTTCTGTGTCATCTGCTAGCCTTTGTGTATTGTCTGTGGCTTCTGCAAAACTCCTCCAAAATTCCCATTTAATTTCTTATACCAACAAAAACTGAAATGGGGAAAGCTGTAATGTGCAAAGGATAACTGTAATTTATTCTATTTTTATAACATATATTTCCTGTCATGTACTATATGCAGGGTACTGCCTAAGCTTCAGGTATAAATCAGATCCAGTCCTCTTCCCTGTGAGTTTACAATCCTGTTGGAGTATAGTAAAGTGGGGATAAACTAGCATACAAATAAGTAGTTTGTTCTTATAATGCTAGGATACTACAAGACAGAACCCAGTGTGATGAGAGTTCAGAGGAGGGAGAGAGCTTATTGACTGGACTGATCAGTAAAAAACTTCAGGGAGGAAGCAACAGATAAGCAGTTTTTATATGATGTTTAGTGTCCCCCTACCTCCTGTTTGACTCCTGCAGATAGAAATGATGACGGAAAATCCTAGGTGTATGGGAATGGAATGAACAATATACAGAGATGGCAAAGCCTAAGATGTATTGGGAGACAGCAAATTCACCAGATTGGCTGCCTAAGAGGGTCTATGTGGACAAATAGAAGGAGAAATCTGAAACTGTAGATTATAGAGAACCTGGAATACCAAGCTAAAAAGGGAAGGAAAAAGAAAAGGAATGCACATTTATTAAGTGCCTAATATGTTTCAGGCACTGTGCTAAGTGTTTTACAAATATTACCTTATATATAGATGAGACAACTGAGGCATACAGAGGTGAAGTGACTTGCCAAGTGTCACCCAACTAGTGAATTTCTGAGGCCAGATTTAAACTCAGGTCTTCATGACACTAGACCCAGTGCTCTATCTTAAAAATACTCTGACTACTATTCTTTATGGCCTTTATTATCAAAGTGTTGATGACAAAGCAAAACCTAATGTAAGATAGAATATATGATGGAGGTCTTTATTTTTTAGGCACTAGAAGCACCATCTCCTTTCTAAAAAAAAAGGAGCCATGGTCTTTGCCATCAAGCAATTGGAAATCTAATCAGCTAGAGAAGACAAATGCTCAGGAAAAGCATAGCCAATAGAGCACCAGGCCTAGAATTAGGAAGACCTGAGTTCAAATCTGATCTCAGACAATTACTAGCTATGTGACAAGAGAGCAAGACAGGATATTTTCATAAGAGCAAGATTCCTGGTCATTTATTAGCAGAATTATGAAAGGAGAGAAAAGCATTATTGTCAGAGAATGTGCTAGTATACTGAGGAGGAGTTCTCCTGCCACATTCACAAACCAGTGACAGAGGAGCTAATCCATTCTATCTATACTCTTCTCAGTATAGATCTTCTTAGAAGATCCTACTAATCTTCTTTGCTCTTTGTAGAAAATTCAATTGCAAGGAGCTTTCAAAATTTGTACCTTTTTCCCTAAGCTTCTTCTATGTCCTCCCCATCACTCATAATGAACTATTAGGCAAATTCAGTGCTAACTTTGAATATGATAAACTAATGCATCCAGTTTCACATATTTATCTTAAATCTGCATGCTCCAATAGGGTTCATCATTTCAAAGAGCATCCAAAAAAGCTATTAAGAAATGTTCTTTCGGGGCAGCTTGGTGGCGCAGTGGATAGAGCGCTGGCCCTGGATTTGGGAGGACCCGAGTTCAGGTCTGGCCTCAGACACTTTACACACTCGCTGACTGTGTGACCCTGGGCGAGTCACTTAACCCCAATTGCCTCACTAAAAAAAAAAAAAAAAGAAATATTCTTTCCATTGGAGAATAATATGAGGGGATCTTTTCTGCACTTAGCTTTTTAGAGAATAATTGAAAGTGAAGTCAGGTTTGAGCAAAAGGCATCAGTCATAGCATATAATCAGAGAATTTTAATGCAAAATTTTAATTACCTTAATTATTCCTGGCCCTGTCAATACACACATATACATGTATACACATATGTATGTATATGTATACACACATATACATGTGTGTGTGTGTGTGTACACACATAAGAGGTGGAACTGTCTTGAACCCTGGCACAATCACATGGTTTGCAGTAGCATAAAGAGCTTATGAAACAGTCTTTTGAAAGATTTCTACTGACAGGAAATGTTCCTCACTTGTA